>NC_084726.1:7255558-7561758 GCF_033807575.1 Cydia pomonella
TATTTTTTATGCTGATTATAAAAGGCCCACGACCTTACGAACTATAACATTCCAGGGAAGAATGAGACAGTTATCATTCAAACTTGTTCGATGGGCGTTCGAAATTGTTACAAAAAAGGTGTCTTTAATTTCATAAATAGGTACCTAAGTATAAAAAAATGAAAGAATAAACTCTTAATTCGAACATCCTTGCGGTTAAGAATCATCATCTCCCTCGCGTTTGTCTTGGCGTTTCGCTACGGCTCATGGAACCCTAGCAATTAATCTCAAGAATTGGCGTAGGCATTAGCTTTTACTAAATCGACTGCCATCTGACCTTCCAACCCAGAAGGGAAAACTAGGCCTTATTAAGATTAGTCCGGTTTTCTCATGATGTTTTCCTTCACCGAAAAGGGACTGGTAGTTTAGATAATATCGTACTAGTCGTACGCAATGTAAGGTATTCAAAAGATATAAATACAAACACTGTCGATTACTAAGAAGGCGATAAGGCGTTATGCTAATAGAATGAAGTCATCGCTCTGTACTGTTATTACTTGTGATCCTTGTAATATTTCGACAAACAATTATGGACTTTAAGTTAATAAGGCAAGGGTTAGAGTTGTTTGTGGAAATATGTTAATGTTAGATTACAGAGGCGGTCAGTAGGATAATGTCAAACTGTTAAGTTGTGCTAGTTACATTAAAGCATACTTTCAGTACTGACATTAGATGTTATGTTCAAGAGAGCCAAGAAAAATATAACCCGAAGCGTAGATTGCTAATATAATAGGCACTTGACTCTAAGATTTAAGCTTGAAAACTAAATATTTCGCTGTCGAATCCTTGAAAAGAAGGTTTTAAAAGGCACGTTAGACCGCTAAATATTACCTATCATTCGCAACCTTACTTGCCTTGATGGACTGATTTTCCTCCAAACACTGTTTTAGAGGACCATATTATTATGAAAATTCTATGCAACAACTTATCAATAATTAAAATGTGTATAATTTTTTTTACAGAGTGGCTACGAACACTCCCCACCTCGTGAGTCTGGGTACCGGCAGGCTGAGCACCGCGGTAACACTCCATCCTATCAAACAGGGTAAGTTGGTTTATACTTGGTACCTATGTAGAAAGGGATGATCAGAAGATTCTTGGGGGTCAAAAATTCTGAATTCGGACTGAAGATTGGCTACATTATTGACAGCGCCAGAGGCCACGCTGGGGAAGGAGATTTTAACTGCTTCTGCATGTATTCATCGCAGTTTTGTTCTTTCCACTAGCCGACTGTGATGAATCCTATGACTGTTCATCTTATAAAATGTGTCTAATATCTCATCTCCAGGTCGAGTGACCATCGGCTCCGACCCAACCTGCGACATCTACGTAGTAGGCACCGGGGTAGCCAGTGTGCACTGTCGCGTTGAGAACTCTCACGGTGTGGTCACCCTATACCCCACTAGTGGGAGTACGTTACTAGACGGTCTGCCGGTCGACAAGCCCACGAGACTGTCACAAGGTAATGTACACTTTATTACATGCATCATAACGTCCACTATTGTGTACCATCGGCTCAAACCCAATCTGCGATATCTACGTGGTAGGCACCGGGGTAGCCAGCGTGCACTGTCGCGTTGAGAATTCACGGTGTGGTCACTAGTGGGAGTACGTTACTAGACGGTCTGCCGGTCGACAAGCCCACGAGACTGTCACAAGGTAATGTACACTTTATTACATGCATCATAACGTCCACTGCAGCGTACCATCGGTTCAGACCCAACCTGCGACATCTTCGTAGTAGGCACCGGACTCCCCAGTGTGCATTGTCGCGTTGAGAACTCTCACGGCGTGGTCACATTATAACATACAGCATAGCGTCCAATGTCGCGGGGGGATGTAATAAGGTCTATATTACTGTTAGACAGCGTGAGTTTATCTTGTCGCGTAAATAAGATGGTCACACTATACGTCACCAATTGAAGCACTCTGCTAGACGGTCTATCGGTGATTTTTCACAAGGTTATAGAACTGTATAGAAAAAAAAAAAACAATGTCCGTACTAAAGTTGGAATTATTTTTAATCTAATTGAATTATGCGCGGAATCGAATGTATATACGCTTTGTTTTAAATTTATGCTTTCACCAATGAATCTACAAATGAACACTTTGAAGCTCCACTCGTAGCTTGACCATTATTTTGACAGGGGCAACTCGCCTCCTAAATCCGATGTCTGATGATTATTGATGAATCATCATCATTCAAAACCCTTATCAAATATAACTCACATCAATATTCTATGTTTACAGGAAGCATGCTAACAATAGGCCGTTCCAACTACCTCCGCTTCAACCACCCCGAAGAAGCCAAACTAATGAAGTCAGTCCTCCCTTCAACCCGCGTATCCATGGCTCCTATACAATATCAGCCTAACGAACACTGCGCGCAAGGTATATCCAACCTTATAGCTATATTAGTAGAGTCCCATCTCGTATAAGAAGCTAAACTCATGAAGTCAGTCCTCATCTCATCAGGAAACTCATCATTATGCCTTAGACACTTGAATCGCTTTTTATTCACTCTTATAGTATTTTCACATGGCTTGGGTACGATGACAGCTGTCGTCTCAATACAATTTTGCGTTATAAGTTTTTAAATTGTATGATGACAGCTTTCACCGTACCCATGCTATATGAAAAAATATTAGAATTACGATTGGATCGTTGTTAAAATGAAGATGGGTCTTGTACAGCAATGTGAATTCAATCTTATGCCGAATACATAGAATTACATTTATAATGACATGTCATAAACGTCAATATTTGTACGGGTCTTCAACATTGATTACTTAAAAGTCTTTACTTACGGTGGCGTCGTTGATCGGGTCGCCACTTTCCCGAATGAAGGTTGAGGGAGGCGATGGCTGAGATACGCGTCCTACTCGTGAACGGGTGCTGTTTGTGGAGACTGGTCTGTTTAAGATAACACTATTTAGGAACATTTTTTTTTGTATAATTACAATGAGACACCTCATTCGGTTCTCGTATGTTTATTTTATCGTAATGAATGTTTTATTTCTACAGGATGTTGACTCTTGGAGACTCTATACATGTCTAAGGATAATTTTATAAACTATATAATCATTTAGTTCTGACACTTCGAGACATTTACACCTCCAAATAATTTTAGATTTTCTTTGTATCTGTCTGTTTTTTTTTTTCAATATTATTTTTATATACTTTTTTTGTAATTCAACGTTAAGATAATTTATACATCTCTAAGTAATAATAATACTTTAGTTTGCATTGATATATTCAGTTAATTGTATTTTATAATTGTTTTTGTGCTTTTTTTGCTTGTATGTAAATTCCATATTGACGTGTAACAGTGCCCTTGTGGACTATTTGCTGAATAAATGTTGAATTTGGAGTTGATTTTATGATAAACTAATATACATATGTGATATTTCCTTGCCAGGTTACCAAGACCAGAACCAATGTTACCAGAACGCGAACATCCAAAAAATCTTCAAAGACACCAACCTCCAACAACTCGACCAAGAATTAGACATGACTCTCAACGAAATAGCAAAGAAAAAACCTCCCGTAGCACCAAGAAAATACGCTGAAGACGACCAACCAAAAATGTCTAGTATTATGGCTAAAGTATCCAAATTCGAGTATTACGCGAAGCAGCAGAAAATAGGAAGGAGTCAGTTTTACACGTCGAATGAAATAGAAATCTCACCCAAAGTATTTAGCTCTAATTCCTTAACAGTCAATACCCCAGCGAAAGATGTGTTAGGAGGGAGAAATGTACCTAATTATATGAAGAATACTGATCAGAAGATTATAGTACTTAATGAGAATAATACGGAGAAGCGACCGTACGCTAATGTAGCTTTAAGAAATAAAAATAAGATTGAGGATATAGTGAGGAATTTCGATGAGAATTCGCGCAACGATTTTAAGCTTAAAAAGGTACTTATTCCATTTATTTTTATTATGTAGGTTCTTATTTACGATTTCACGAATATATTCCTGATTATCAATGTAATTACACTTATTTCCAATATGCATATATTACTTTCATTAGGGATATTAATAAAATAAATAAAATAAATAAATAAATAAATATTATACGACATTATTACACAAATTGACTAAGTCCCACAGTAAGCTCAATAAGGCTTGTGTTGAGGGTACTTAGACAACGATATATATAATATATAAATATTTATTAATACTTAAATACATAGAAAACACCCATGACTCAGGAACAAATATCCATGCTCATCACACGAATAAATGCCCTTACCAGGATTTGAACCCGGGACCATCAGCTTCGTAGGCAGGGTCACTACCCACTAGGCCAAACCGGTCGTCAATTTAATCAAGGAATAAGTATAATGGTGGAAGTAATTATGATGTTATTAAGTTTTAAATCTTACTGAGATCGTCTCAAAAAGCGCTGGTAGCGGTAAGAGCGTGCGACTTTCAATTCGGAGGTCGCGGGCTCAAACCCCGGGTCGTACCAATGAGTTTTTGGGAACTTAGTACAAATCATTTAATTTTTACCAGTCGCTTTTCGGTGAAGGAAAACATCGTGAAGAAACCGGACTTTTCCCAATAACGCCTAGTTTACCCTTGGAGTTGGAAGGTTAGATGGCAGTCGCTTTCGTAAAAACTAGTGCCTACGCCAATTCTTGGGATTAGTTGCCAGGCGGACCCCAGGCTCCATTGAGCCGTGGAAAAATGCCGGGACAACGCGAAGAAGATGAGATGAGTGACTAAGATTGTCTGGTGTATTTATTTATATGTTTTGTCATAGAAATCAACGATTTATAGAATATTTAGTATAATAATTAATTTAATTCCACGTGTGTATTTGTTTTTCGTGTTTTAAGGTTAACAACGACCAAAAAGACAACATCTACGGCAAAATCAACAACACAAAAGACGAAAAAAGTAACCTAACAAATAAAGAAGAAATGAAACCTTGTCTGCCCTCGCCGGCCTTCGACAGGAACCCGCAGTATTCCCCAGTATACGCGAACAGCTATGACAGGAGTTATGAATCTGAGAATAGAAGAATCAGGGTATGTATCATATAGAATAAATAAAGAAGGGAGAAACCTTGTCTGCCCTCACCAGCCTTCGACAGGAACCCGCAGTATTCTCCAGTATACGCGAACAGCTATGACTGGAGTTATGAATCTGAGATCAGAAGATTCAGGGTATGTATCATATAGAATAAATAAAGAAGAGAAGAAACATTGTCTGCCCTCACCGGCCTTCGACCGGAACCCGCAGTATTCCCCAGTATACGGTACAGCTATGTCAGGAGTTATGAAGCTGAGATCAGAAGAATCAGGGTATGTATCATAAAGAATAAATAAAGAAGGGAGAAACCTTGTCTGCCCTCAATGGCCTTTGACAGGAACCCGCAGTATTCCCCAGTATACGCGAACAGCTATGACAGGAGCTATGAAGCTGAGAACAGGAGAATCAGGGTATGTATCATACAATATCATATAAAACGACAAATTCTACTCGCTGAACTATAATAGGCGGGTCCACGAAGAGCGAGCATAGCGCATTTTCCTCGCTACACTCGCCGTTTTCTGCGCGAAGAAAATGCCTCGCGCGTATGCTCGCTCTGTGTGGACCCGCCTAATGAAATGAGACAAAATTGAAAAAATAACCAATACCAATAAACCAATGAACAAAAATTGAATTAAGATCTTTTAGGTATTAGTTTGAAGACTTCAGGGTTTATGGTTCCTTAAGCTTCAGCCTGTAATTGTTTCAGCAGCCTGCCTGACCTGATTATTGTAGCTTTCTGAATTATAACTATTAAATTAAAAATTTGAAAACTCCCTACGTTAATAAAAAGATTTTAAACCATTGTATGTCAAAAATGCCTTACATCATTTTGAAAAAGAGCTGATACTCTTCAAACTGCTGGATAGATTTTTATCCAACATAGCTAAGAACCACCACAAGGAAACCAGCTTTCACCTTAAAAAAAGCGCATCGAAATCGGTCCATCCGTTTTAGAGCTACGATGCCACAGGTAGACATTGGCGTCAAATTAATAACACCGCTGTTTTTGCGTCGTAGGTAAAAAATAAAATTCAGTCAGTCATAGTAATAATACTCTCCTGTACGATTCACACTATCAGTGTTAATTTAAGGAATAATAACTCAACTAAAATAAAAAAATAGTCGTATCTCAAACGCCTGAACCAATTTTCATAGCAATATTTCTCAAAAGCCCATTACCATCTTATCTCTGCCCTACATTTCCAAACAATGTTAATCGCTTATAAACAAAACACTATCAGATTATCTTCTATCCAATCTCTATCAAATATAATATCGTTTTTATTTTACGACAGGTAGAGTTGATTTTGAATTAGCAGGATAATGTGAAGTAAATACTTTAGTTTGCTAAGTATTTTTATGAAATACATGATTAAGGAGATTATAAGTCATTCGCTTCTCTCGTTTTAGGGAAAGTAGACTCATGCATTTTGAATTTTTTTAAGAAATAGAGTTAATATTTTAATAATTGACTTTGAACTTAGTGTAATTGTGATAAGATTGTTTTCAATCGCATCCGTGATGATTGAAGTGCTTTTTGGTTTTAGTGATTCATTGTTGTAGTGAAAAATACGAATAGTGCACGAAACATTGGAAACACATAAGTGAAAAGTAAGTGGCGACTAACATAATTATAAAGCAAACTATGGACATATAGGTATTATGTATTTAGCTGAATTAAATTAAACCAAAGGGAAAAATGCATTCAATGTTTTTGAGATTTTTAAATAAACGTTATTTGTTTGAGTGAGAATAATTCAGCCTATATACGTCCCACTGCTGGGCACAGGTCTCCTCTCATTCGTGAGCGGGTTTGGGCCATAGTCCCCACGCTGGCTCAATGCGGTTTGGGGTCTTCACTTCGCATACACCTTTGAATTTTTTCGCGGATGTATGCGATGTTTTCTTTCACCGAAAAGCTAGTGATAAATATCAAATGATATTCCGTACATAAGTCCTGAAAAACTAATTGGTACGAGCCAGGATTTAAACCCGCAGGATTGAAAGTCGGACGTCGAATCCACTCGGTTACCACGGCTTTAATAAATTAAGATTGTTTTTGGGTTAATTAAGAAACGTACATAAATAACAAAAGAAGTTAAAATTGGTATTTAATCATTTTAATCCATTTAAAGTTGCTGGTGGCCTAGCGGTAAGAGCGTGCGACTTGCAATCCGGAGGTCGCGGGTTCAAACCCCGGCTCGTACCAATGAGTTTTTCGAAACTTACGTACGAAATATCACTTTATATTAGCAGTCGCTTTTCGGTGAAGGAAAACATCGTGTGGAAACCGGACTAATCCCAACAAGGCCTAGTTTACCCTCTGGGTTGGAAGTTCAGATGGCAGTCGCTTTTGTAAAAACTAGTGCCTACGCCAAATCTTGGGATTAGTTGTCAAGCGGACCCCAGGCTCCCATGAGCCGTGGCAAAATGCCGGGACAACGCGAGGAAGAAGAAAAAAGAATCCATTTAAAGATGAGTCTGAGACCTGACATACTCTCTTAAAAAATACTGACAAAAAAAAACAATATTATTATCGATCATACTTACAAGATTTCACAAGAGTTGATTGAGAAAAAAACGTCTGGATATATGTACGAAAGTTTATAGACATAGCCCAATCTCAAACAGAGACCCTTTGCTTGCGCTTTGCGCTCGCTCGAAAAAGTAGCGTAAATTGAATCGTTTTTGTTCATTTACCAGTCATAACACATCTCATCTGTTACCTTTGTATCCCAAACGAAAATGACTCCATATTTGCTCAAACACTATTTTGTAACTTTAAACATTTGTTAATTATTTAGGGATATTATTAGATGAGAAATAGCAGATACTACACTCATCATATTCTCTTCATCGGCTCACGGAACCTGAGATCTCCTCATCCCAAGATTTAATACAGGCACTATAGTTATTACTAAAGCGACTGCCAACTGAACTGACGTTGCAAACCAGAGGGGAAACTAGGCCTTGTTGGGTCTATTCCGGTTTCGGTTCCGGTAAAACGATTGGCGTATAGCATACGTAATTAATGTAATTACATTACTTACATAATAAACTTTAAAACACACAATGTTTATTACTTTGAGTTATTCACAGGCGGCATTTCTTAAAAGTTAGCTTGTCCGTTCAAAACTTGAACAAGTCTGGCAGCGCTCTCTTGGCCTCAGAAGAGATTAATTATTTTTCATCACACTTGCTCGAAAAAGACCTTATTTCATGCAGGTGTACTGAAGGACAAAGGCCTATTTTGTTCCCGCGAGAGTTATGGATTGTGAAAAAAATAAGAGTTTTACTTTTAAAATCTGACGTTTACGATTTAATATTTTTGTGTATGTATATAATTATTTAACAACCGTTTAAAATATTTTTACATACTTTACAATCGTGGGTGAATGCCGAATAGGTCTGCTGCTTGCCGCTTGACCCCCCTGGCCGCCTGTTGTTACCTGGTTTTATTTTCCTTTAACATTTATTTGTAGTTTTACATGTATGTAAAAAGTATAATTATTGGTGCAATAAAGAATATTTACATACTTACTTAAAATAGAACTATAGTACATTGTGCAACGAGGGGGGTAAGTGAAATTTTGGATACGAGGGTGGTAATTCCCGACAGCCGCAAGCTTGAGGGGATTAAAGACCCGAGTTTGCAATATTTTTACCCCCGGAGTTACACACAATGTTTTTCATCACACTTGCGAAGAAAAAACTAAATTTTAAGCGAAAGAATTTTGTAATTTCTTGAGATGTTAAGCATCGAAGGCACAGACCTATTCGGCATTCAGCCACAGTTGAAAATTATGTAAAAATATTTTAAACGGCTATTAAATTAAATAATTTTAAACATAAACAAAAATATTATATTATAAATGTCAGTATTTTAAAAGTAAAACTCATTTATGCTACTTGGTTTGTATGAATAAGTGACATAATTTAAAAGAAAAGTTATAACTCCCTGGGGAGTTATAGCTGTTATTTCACAATCCATAACTCCCGCGGGAACAAAATAGCCCTTTGTCCTTCAGTACACGTGCATGAAATAAGATCTTTTTCGAGCAAGTGTGATGAAAAAGGTATTAAATGTATATTTCTTTTCTTACTGTATGAAAACGAAAATCTGATCATCAATACAATTACTATAATAAATATTGAAGCAATTTGATTTCAATTTACTAACATCTGTGAATGAGGCAATCGCTAAAAACTACTATCATTATCTCATGATAATATTACATTATAAATACGCTATTTAAATACTTACCTGCTGATTACATTAATAAACCTTAAATTAAGGAAACAATGTTATCAGCGATAATGGCTTACCTGTAAGATAATGTATTGCAGAATTCAATGCGACAAACGTGTCAGAAGACGTAACCTTGTGCGTGAATTCTAGAAAATATAGTAAAAATCGGATAAAGTTGCAAAATCAGTCTTAAAGTGTATGTGCTCTAAATTAGTGTAAAATCAATCGTAGTTATCATATAACGACTAAAACGATCTTCATTCTCGATAGATCCAGTCAAGACTTGTGTGCAAATAGTTAAAGGAAATATAGAAAAGTGAATAAGAAATTGAAATGCGAAGTTAAAAACGTTGATACCGTTCAAAATGTAAAATTGCTACACTAGCACCACTCACTAGACAAATATCAGAAGTAAAACCAATAAAAATAGTGAAAGTATAAAAGTTTGGTTAGTGTTTGTAAGTGTGTATAGTAGCGATGAATACATAGAACAGTATTGATGGTGTTAAATAAGTATTAATTAATTGTCTGAAGTGATATTAAAGAAATATTATTTAAAGTTAACCGTAAATAAACATCTCATCAATAATATAACTTGCCAAATTAATAATTGTTTAACTTTTAAAACAATACGTAATAAAGAACAATCGTTAATTCATGTCGGAAATAACACATTCTCAAACGATTGTCATCTGATACATCAACAACACGATTATGTCGCCTAATATTAGACCTTATCACGTTGATATAAAGTCTTAAATATTCAATTAATTGTGCATAGGATGGTACAAGACTAAAAACAAGAGTGTTCGAAATATAATACTGTGACCAATGTCAGATAGATTTCGTCTCATTCGGATTCGGAACAGTTTTTACTGAGAGTGCTGCTGAGTGGTGTTGTGTTGTGATTTGTAATTTTTATAAGATTATGACCAGACATAGGAATCCGTGGGGCAAAATTGTTTGACAAGTAGGGAGTTCCTGTATCGATAAACTCAACTATCGATGTTAGTTTTATATACTAGTGATCACTCAAGGGTTTGCTTGTAAAAATATATTTTATATTAAGAGTAAAAAAAATATTTAATAATAACTCAATGTACTCTTCTTCGTTTTTAAGACAAGACAAGACAATTTTATAATTTTACTCCCTTAATTTTAGACGCTTAATACCCGAAAATATGGAGCAAATTCGGGTCGTTTACTTTAACAATAGTAAATGGGACATTCACGAAGAAAAAAATTGGGATGAGTAAAATTGTAAAATTGTCTTGTCTTGTCTTAAAAACGAAGAAGAGTACATTGAGTTATTATTTAATTATTATTATTACTCTTAATAAAAACGTATCTTTACAAGCAAACCCTTGAGTGATCACTAGTATATAGAACTAGCATCGATAGTCGAGTTTATTGATACAGGAACTCCCTACTTGTCAAACAATTTTGCCCCACGGATTCTATGTCTGATTATGACATTTATGACGATCGAAATTAATCGTCAATAGACTTTTAATATCTATTCTTCTGATATATATTAACTTCCAAAAAGATATCACGCGGAAACGAAAGTGCGTGAGAACGTATCGTTTATTTCAATAATTGAAATTAGAGGAATTATTTTCGCCAATATGGAAAAAGTGCCTATATTCGGTACTATTAAAATTAATTGAGCATATCAAGTTACTGAAATTAGCACGTTTACCAACCTTTGGTCGTTAGACAACCTTTCTGTTGTCATAATCAATTAATAAGAAAATACTTTAACGAAAATTACAATCAAGATACGAAGAACACATCACTTTGGACTCCAAAATGACCGCGTCTCAAAAAAGATTGTCACAGAAGCAACTAGTGAAGCTATTCGTAAGAAATTTAAAGAAAAATACTCTAGCTTTAAAGGAGCTAAAGCTGACAATCGACAAGAAATCTGAAGTAGAGAAATTCGATAAAATAATCGATATAACGAATGCGGTAAACGACAAACTCGAAATCGTTACCAAACTACGAAACGACATCAAAATATATAAAACTATTAATACCATTTTGACGAACCATTATATAAAAGAAACTAAAGACCACGAAAACTCCATGGACGGCAAAATAATCAAGCTTGAAACTCAAATTAAAGAATCTTACGATGAATTGAAAGATATTATTTTGAAGAAGATGGCGGAAATAAAAATCGGCAATGAGAATGTGTTTATTGTTGGGAATGATATGAAGTGTAATAGTTACAATCAGTTTTATATTAGAAATGAAATTTATAATAGCATTATTAAGAAGATTGATAAATTGTTTTGCGGTATGGTAAGTAACTAATCGTTAGAATCACTAACTTTCCGCTTGATAGGTTTGTATTTTTAATTAATTCGGCTCATATTATACAAATTTGTTATATGGCATGGATATATATTTATTTTAAATAGATGTTCGTATATACTAATAGCCTTATTCATAAACGCGGTACTTTTTACATAAAGATAGTTTATTTTCCAAGTAGGCATATTACAATGAGCTTATGAACGTCAAATAGAGCTACGCCGGCTCTAACCCTACACCTCTGACCCGAGAAGATTTAAATCCCTCCTAAATTGTAGGAGGATATCCCAATCTGGGACTGGCAAGAAACTAAGTCGTGTACGAGCAGGACATCGCTATACATTCTGTTTATTTAGTCACCTGCAATAATTTACGGGATGAATATATAGGTCATACTGAGCAACTTTCACTATGGGACCAACCCAGAAATGGCGCAAAAAATATTGCCTGTTTCATATATTTTGGCTGTTTGACCGTCGAGTATCGTGCGGATTCACATCAGTGTTTTAACGACTTCGATTTATATATCCATTCCTCAAATATTCAACTAACTGGGTGCAGAATAGACAGCTTTATTTGTGGGACACATCAGAAACTCGTGTAGCCGCGAAAGATGTAGGCAACTTATTGCGTAGGCAAATTTATTCTTTCAATCACCTATATATATTGTTCCAGGCATACCAGGATAGGATAAAAGAAGAAGAGCAGAAAGAGGCAGAAACAGCACGTTTGGAAGAAATCCTCAACATGTGCGCAGAGTACGAGAGGCAGATCGCGTCAGGTAAATTACTGTTCGTTCATTGCCTTTTAATTTCAAAGAAAAGAAATAAGGTTAACATCTCTTTAGAGGCGGTCGATGAATTACTTAATTAATTTCCAAATTATAACTGAAATAGTACCTAAAAACTAAACCGCGGGATGCGGTTTAGTTTTTATTTTTATGCTAGGATGGGGAGACCCCCCTTTTTAGAAATCGATTCAATATTTATTAATTTATTTGGACCCGGGTACGTCCTTAAACTGCGGCCAAAAGAGAGGTATGGGCATTGTGAATGTAATTCGATTTGTGTAGTAAGGCACAGCACAGCGGATGTCATTCCAGATCTATAGCAGAGCCCAACTGGGGAAGTACCTCCACCTTACAGATAACCGCAGCCAAATAACATTAGACCCTACTCATAGTGTTGTGTTCCTGCCGGTGAGTAAGGTTGCCAGAGCTCAACGAGGGGGGGGGGGGGGTTAGGGTCGGCATGTAACTCCTCTGGAGGCTGCTTACCATCAGGCGGCCGTATGCTTGTTTGCCATCGACTTAGTATAAAAAAAAATATTGAAATATTAAACATAACTAATAAATTAAATTTTGGACAGACGCCCTGCTTTTGTCCTGCTGTTTAACAGTCCACTGCAGGAGGCCAAATATAAATAGTGCCCTATTGGCCACAAAATCGAGTTGATCACACCTCATGCAACGACTCACTACTTTTTTTATTAATTACGACGGATAAGTTACATACACACAAAGATGGATTGCTTAAATCATCATCATCATTCATCACCATTGTTTTAGTAAAATATGGACACCCTAATTACGAGATTCTGACCAATTTATACATTGTGTAAATTAAATGCGGGCGAATATTTAAACGGTGGTTAGCATAAGGCCCCAAGAAGTATATTGAAATAAACGTTGCTTAGAAATACAATGAAAATATCAACCATACAAAAAAATTCGGCTTATTAAAGTAACTGTCAACGCTTGTTGGCAGTTACTATTAAAAGCTCGTAATGTCATGTCATCTCTCGTATAGTAATGTTTGCAGTACATTGCTGCTCAGTAAATTTTCAAAAATTTATTCCGGGGGCATAATTAAGTGTAACTTTAAAAAACTTCTTAATTATTTTTTGTTAAGTAATAATTTTTTATTTATTTACAATAACAATATTGGATATATACAGATGATTACTATAACTAGCTTATATCTAAAATAGGCCGTTGAGGTATTGTACCAAGGATGCTGGCGGCATTTCCTCGCTGTATCGCAATACTGATACGTTGTGCGAGGAAGCCACCAGCTCTTCGGTCACCAGTTACGTCAACCAGACTTAATTAATTATTACAGGGATAAATTATATATCTGGTTTAATTTATCTCCCGTATTGGATTTACATACTGTATTTTATTTTATTTAACCCTCATATGTTTCATTTCAGGTATACCCATAACGCCTACAGAAAAACGGCCCCACAACAAAATCATCACAAATGGATCTCTACCAAGAAGCGTCGCTTTGAACAACCCTAACTTTGTACAGACCAGTGAAGGTTATTACAAGTAAGTAAATTACTTAAGTAAAAAAAAAAACATTAAATAAGTAGGAGATCCTGTAAGTAAGGCTAAGGCCCCGTAGGTACCTGTTCTTCTCACACCCACTGAGCTTAAGCGAGATGGATGTGCGTGCTCTGGACCGCGGATATTACGTTTTTAGAGTTCCGTACCCAATGGGTCAAACGGGACCCTATTACTGAGACTCCGCTGTCCGTCCGTCCGTCCGTCTGTCACCAGGATAGTTGATGAAGCGTGATAGTTAGCCAGTTGAAATTTCTACAGATTATGTATTTCTGTTGCCGCTATAACAACAAATACTAAAAACAGAATAAAATCAATATTTCTTTCCAATCTCGAGGTTCTCATCCAATCAATCCAATTAACAAGAAACAAATATATTAGTTCCCTTAAAAATAAAGTTGCGTTTTTTTAGAAGCATTTTTCATATTTTAACTTTTGTGCATAAATTGTTAACACATTTTTAAAGTGCGTTT
The DNA here is from genome assembly GCF_033807575.1 of Cydia pomonella. Taxonomy (NCBI): domain Eukaryota; kingdom Metazoa; phylum Arthropoda; class Insecta; order Lepidoptera; family Tortricidae; genus Cydia; species Cydia pomonella. The sequence continues at coordinate 7,270,032 of NC_084726.1, forward strand.
TAGATCAATATTCGTATTTTTTGTCTATCGAGGGAAAGTAACAAAATCTGGATTCGAATCGATGAAGTCATTATAGATCAATAAGAAGTCAATTGTAGGCGCGGAAGGTAATAAAACCTTAGAAATTTAATTTTATTTAGTTTAAAAATACGTACCGACCTAAAGAGAGTATCTATATAATTTAGTGAAATACGTTACGTTTTGACGATTGGTTTGGCCTAGTACCCACTACCCAGGCAGGGTCACTACCCAGTGACCCTGCCTACGAAACCGATGGTCCCTGGTTCAAATCCTGGTAAGGGCATTTATTCGTGTGATGAGCATGGATATTTGTTCCTGACTTAGTCAATTTGTGTAATAATGTCCTGTAATATTTATTTATTTAAATACATTCTTGACAACCTTCTAATGCATAGAGCGAATACTTGTGTCAAATAAAATAATATGTGACCGCGGCCGGCAAAATGTTTCACTTTGTCGCTTGCCATAAGGACAAGATTTGCTTATATCTTTATACGAATAACCTGTTAAGGCGTCCTTATGGCAAGCGACAAAATGGGACGGTTACATATAAATGAGATGCGGTAAATTTAACTGTAAGAAAATCTGTTATATTAAATATTATCAATGTTTCAGATTCGAAACTAGTCAGAACAAGAACATGTCTCAATCCCTACCTGCCCAAAGAAACGTTTCCAGCTACGAAAACATAGAACCATTAACACCCGAAGTAACTATAGAGCATCGAGGCCGTATGGACGAGATCGGAATACCAGTGTTTGAGGACGAACTGTCCAGTCCTGTGCTCATTAGAAAGCTGGATAAGGTTAATTCGCCTATAGGTAAGTATGAAATCTACTACACAATACTGGGCTAAAGGAAATTATACAACAATGCGTTTAATTTCAAAGCCGTTGCATCGTTCAATAGAACGGTAAAGTGTCCCGACAGCATTAAGACTACTGCCACATTCTTCAAATTAAACCGTTTACCTATATGTTTATGGTTCAATTTAGTGTGCGGCGTCGCTTGGTACTTCTGACTTCTTTCAATTCGCTTTTGCGAAGATGTATTGTTTACCTTTTGCCTTGTTGCAACACATATTTGAGGTCAACTGTAGAGTTACTGTTATAATGGTAAAATACAAAGCGAGAAGGAGACGACCAATAACTTATCATGTCAATTATGTAAAACCTTGTATCGACTAACATAAGCAATTCAAACTCAATTAGAAACTATTTGAGCAGTATTTCTACAATATCAGATATATCTGACGAGTACTCTGGGTGAATTCACACATTAGTTGTTATTAAAACTTTATTAAATTTTCAGGTAGCCCATACGAAAACGTGTACTACAACCGAGGTAACCTCAAGCCAAAATCGCCTAATTCTCAAAGCCCTAGAACGAGAATAAAGACCACTTTCGCTCACAAAAATCCCATCCCATCGCCTCAATACTTCATCTTCCCTACACCACCGCCTGTTGACAACTCGAAAAAACCTAATTTTAACATCCCTAATAATACTCATAATGAAGTTAATGAAAATACAGAAAGTAAAGTAAATGACAAATTCGCTGGAATTGAAAAACAACTAAGTTTAGAAGAAGATATACCTATGATAGACGATGCTGATGTAACTAACGATATTGAACAACGACATTCAACCATAGTTACAGAAAAGGACGATATACAGCGACAAAACTCAAACAATTCTGAACCTGACGAAGTATTCGTGAATGAAAACACTTTAACAAAGAATCAAAGTTTCGACGACGTTAAAAATGAGCTAATGGCAGATATACCAGAGCTAGAAGAGTTCGAGAAAGATCTAGAACAGAATAAGAGGGAGAAGATGATACGACAAATACAGGAAGGTTTGAAACAGATAGACGTTGAAGCTGATTCTATCGACAGTAATTTGGACGTGAATATGTCGGATTTGAAAAGTAAATGTCATAATCTTAAAGAAGAGAGAAAGAAGCTAGTGACTAAGATACATGAACTGAAATGTAAGATGTCTGAAATAAGGTCACAGGAAGACGATATTTTGAGAGAGGTAAGTCACAACACTTCACGGTTTATATATTTGTATAAGCCTGTTTTATGAAAACTAGATTAGCCTATTATAAAAATAGGTATTTTGTACGATTATTATAAAGCCTTTGTGAAAAAGCATTATATGTATTAAATATTAAAAATCAAAAATCATTCATAAAACTTTACGAGCACGAATTAGTTAAATTATTTTTTATCCCTTTCGTACAAATACATAAGTCAAAATGACAGAGAAACACAAACGATTCATAGATAGTTTAGGCTTATAATGCATTTATAAATAACGCCATACTTATCTATAAACCCCTCAATGTCATTACTTAGCACAATTAATTAATTGTTAATAGTAGGTACATTATTAATATATCTATCAGGAATAAATTAACCCTTGCCAATTAACTAAATGCGTCTTGCCCAATTTAGTCAAATAATCATTAGACCGCAGGGATCGATATTATAAAACTAATTAATATATCAATATAAAACCTAATTAATTAATTTTAGCTCGAAATGGAGAAAGCCCTAATAAAAGGTGAATACGACTCAGAAATCGCCATATTGAACATAGAACAGAAGAAGAAGATGGAGCTCGCGGAAAATGCGAAAAAGATAGAGGAAGAAATAAAACAATTGAAAGAGAAGCAGGAGGCGAGACAGAAAGAGTTGAAAGAGAGGGTCGATATAGCTACTATGAAGGTTGAATGGTAAGTGTTATGTATAAGTACATTTTTGTGTAATGTGTTGACAGAAGGCGGAACAATAGTATTTTTTCTACTCGTCGACTGTAATGGTTGAATTAAGATTTCGTATACCAAACTATAGTTGGTCAAACCAATTTGTCAGTAAATAAGAACAATAAAAACTATACTCTTCCTTTTCTTTTGGATGCTAGTACTAGTGTAAGACAAAGATAGTGTGACTCCCTCTGTCTATGTTTGAAATGAGATAGCCTTTTGACAAACTATATAATTGCGTACTTTTCATGTACCTCGCACGTACGTGCTCGCTCGCTCGCTCTTTGTGGACCCGCCTATTATAGTACATTGTGCAACGAGGGGGATAAGTGAAATTTTGGATACGAGGGTGGGAATTCCCGACAGCTGCAGGCTGGAGGGAATTAAAAACCCGAGTTTGCAATATTCTTACCCCCGGAGTTACACACAATATTTTTCATCATACTTGTGAAAAAAACTAAATTTTAAGCGAAATAATTCTTAAATACGGTGACATATCATACATTCGTCCGCCATTTTGTATTTTCTTGACAGGTAAGGTATCGAAGGCACAGACCCATTCGGCATTCAGCCACGATTGGAAATTATGTAAAAATATTTTAAATTGCGGCTGTTAAATTAATCGAATTAAATAATTTTATACATAAACAAAAATATTAAATTATAAACGTCATTATTTTAAAAGTAAACTTATAATTCGTATGAATTAGTAACAGAATTAAAAGAAAAAGCTATAACTCCCTAGGAAGTTATAGCTTTTTTTTTCACAATCCATAACTCCCCCGGGAACAATATAGGCCTTTGTCCTTCAGTACACCTGCATGAAATAAGATCTTTTTCGAGCAAGTGTGATGAAAAATAGTGAAAATTGGTAAGTATCTAAGTAGGCATAAACGCGCGAGCCCCCGCCGTCCGCCCGTCCCCCTTTCTATGGGAGCGCGGCGGCACGTGATTAGTCAATTTTTTTATAAGCGACTACAACGTATCGAAAGAGATTATATAGTTGAGTTGGAAGCCCATACATGAAAGTACGCAATTACAGTTTGGTATACGAAATCATAATTCAACCATTACAGTCGACGAGTAGAAAAAACAACGGGTTGCACTCTGTGAGTGCCGGCAGAAAACTTGAAAATTCACGTTGTGCATTTTTGAAATTTTGCAATGGTTAGGGAATAATTTTGCACAAATTGCTTTAATTATCAGAATAAAAGTACTATCATCATATCATTTATTGAATGCCAACCACGGTATTACAAGGTATTCACATATAGTAACATTATGAAGTACAGCATTATCATTGGTCATTTATGTGGTAAAATACAATATTCATTTATTGCGGTCTCCTGGCTTCAATGAAATTGTAATAGTTTTTCGATCAGGTCACGTGTCCGTCCTACGAATTTTCAATCTGACGAATCTGTCGGTCACGTGACCTGTCGCGAGTTTAACATTTTTTCCCCATCACAAAAAGTGCACAGCGCCGCTAGAAGTTTTCACTTCAAAAACTTATTTAGAATTGACCCAATCATATGCAAATAATGTTACTTAAGTATAATATATACGGCTACGTTAATTTAATTATGTATTTCATATAATTATAATTGGCTACTTGACAGTTTTTTTGTAAATAATGTCAAACGATCTTGATTTTCCCGAGGATCAAATGTCTATATAGGACTCATGGCATTTAAGCAACAAAAAGGTCAGAAATGAGAGTTAAAGTCTGATGCTCGCACTCGACGATTGAAACGCCTCTAACAAAATGATAATGTGATGTGACGTCACATCACATAAGTCTGTGCTAAATGTATGGAAGATCAAGGAAATTGCCATTTTGACCCTGAAATATTGCGTTTATGTGTATAGTTGTCATACAATTTATTTTTCAATAAAATGTAAGGAATCGAATGGTACCATTTTCTTTTCTATATTTGAAAGACAAAATAGTTTTTTTTTTAGACTTTGGACCCTTGTATTTTTTTATGATCTTATTATATATTTTTAAATTCCACTTTTTTTATAATATATGGCTCATTTTCTATCAATTCAACTAAATTTTGTTATAATATTCAAAATGTGTCAAGTACCCAATTATTAAATAAGAAATAGCCCTAAGTCGTGGTCGCTCGGTAGAGTACCCAGAAAGGCCGACTGCATTGGCCCGTCTTACCTACTTACCTTTATTTCTTTATATCAATAAATAATATAATTCAGTTATATCAAATAAAGTATTACGAACGTAAGTTATAAGTTGTTTTGCGTGTCGTGTCAGTGATGTCATGATGTGTTATATTACCTTTATTAGGTATGATTTTATATATTGCTAAAACATAAGCGAACCGTGTTGAAGAAATTGTACTTACTTGGTTAAATGTTTTTATTTTAATAACAAACAAAGTTTAGTAAATGTGACCGCAGACGGCAAAACGTCCCACTTTGTCTCTTGTATAAAGATTACAAGCAAATCTCGTCCTTATGGCAAGTGACGAAGTGGGACGTTTTGTCGGCCGCAGTCACAAATGGCTAGCGAAAAGGTTTGTTACATAAATATATTTTTATAGGATTAAGAAGGATCTGGACAACGGAGCGACGGTTGAAGAGCTTCAGAACGCGCAGGATATTTTAGATAACGAGACCAAGATATTCGAAGACCTGGAATTCCAGCATTTGGAGGAGGAGTCTGAATTGTAAGTGAACTGTCAAGTTCTAGTTCCGAAACTAGTGCGCCGTTGACAGTGTTATCCATGTATTTCGAATAGGTTATCCGAGATTCAATTTAAAACTTGTAAGCAATGAGCGGAATTCTTCATAGCAAAAATCAAACTGTCAGAGGGATTGACCTAACTGTTTTATCGACTTATCGATGTTACGGAATAATATCGCATTAGGTATCCATAATCAACTTAAAAGATTATTCTGTAACATTTGACCTCTTTGATAAGCAATTTGCATCTCTGCATGTATTAAAGTAAATCATGTCAGCGTCACATATGTCATTTATGTCACTTGAGTTTTCATGAGTGATTTCCGTGCCGTGTTACTAAAATGGTTAATCCTAAAAGAAAACAATAAAAAAATGGATACAGAAAGATTCTTATTTCAGTTTCAAAGAAGATTCTTCCACAATATATTGCTCTAAATGTTACGTTCATTTACATCATAAAAGTATTTTCTGTTTTATTCTTTACTATTATACCAAAATATAGTGGCGGTCAGCTAATTAGGGACACCTGTGTTTCGTTAAGTGACAAATATTTATCGATAAGTCGATAAAACAGTTAGGTCAATCCCTCTGACAGTTTGATTTTTGCTATGAAGAATTCCGCTCATTGCTTGTAAGTGTGCCGTGGACTGGAAAATATTGGGACGCTCACACTCCGGAGCGTCGCTCACACACTGATAACCGGCTTAGTTGCGAACTTCAACCTTATTCCATAGCAATAGTGGTGATAAATAGAGTGCCATTTATTGGAAATGCGGTGTGGATCCTCAAAAGTTGTCTTAACGAGCCTAAGCCTACAACTTTGTATACACGGTGTTTTTTCAAGTCCGTTAATTTCAAGGGTGCATTCCTCAGCTTAAATCCTTCTCCATTTTGGAGATAATCAATGATTTCTTTTTATCTGTTAAGGCCCCTACGAGCGTGTACACTTGTAGCGTGTTAGGGCATGTATACATATTGATTAGTGTTTAGTATGAGTTTACAACAACGTTATTAATTACATTAAAAAATGAAAATTAAATATGCCATTTAGTTTTCTTATATGTACTGAGCGATACCCCGAAATTAACGGAGTGAAAAAAAAAACACCGTGTATATCTTATACGGGTCTAACGATTTCGATGAAATTTGCTTATGATTGATTGATTATGGGGGTTTTCGGGGGCGAAAAATCGATCTAGATGGGTTTAATATCTGGGAAAACGCGCATGTTTGAGTTTATGTTCTCCGAGCTATTTTTAGTAAGATTAGTACGTCCGCTTACGTCGCGAACGTCGGTCGTAAGCTTGTTAGCCTCTGCATTAGTATAAAAAAGTAATTTATTTAGAGCCTCTGAATGTAATATTAAATTATGAATATTTGTAATTTTTAAACATTTCAAGATAAAGACAGTTTATTTTTTTGCACTGTAGAAATACAATTTACTTGAAAACTAACCTTTAATTCGTTTTAGCAAACATTGAGCCAGATCTCAATCTGGCTTAATATTTGCTAAAACTTCGTTTTTATTCCATATAGCGTTTTGCCAAATATCTTTCTACTAATCTTAATCATTATATTTTGTTACAGACTAGCAAACCGAGAGGACTTACAAAACGAAATAATTCAACTGACAAAGAAAATAGAAGCGCAAAAAACAAGAATACTAACACTCAAATCCGAAGCCAATAGTAATCTTACTTCGGCTTTAGATGAAACTAAAATACTACAAGCAGAGTATGTAAGACTACTCAATGAAGTTGAAGGTCTGACTGGTAAGGTACAAACTGTAGAAAAAGAATTGAAACCTATTGTAGCTAAATTAAATGAGCTAGAAAGAACACAATCACCAGATAGCGCTTTTTATACAGACCAAACCAGAGCTAAATCAGGAGAATTCGGTTATTCTCCTCAAAGCAGTGACAGTGACGATCTAGACGTGAAAGTCACACAATTCGAAGAACACACTAACCAACTAAAAGATAAATTTAACTCTATCGATCAAATGTCACAATCCATGATTGTAGACATCGAACGACGAGTTTGCGACGTCGCAGATGACGATAACGAAAGTCCGTCTAAGTCTTCAACTTCTAAAGAGAAGAAAGGATTTTGGGAACGGAATTTCGATTCATTAAAAAGAAAGAGTAAAGACAAAAAGAAAGAAAAGGTCGACATTATGTCGCAGAGTTTGAATGAGAACATGTTTTACAATAATGATACTATTGAAAATGATGTTTCTTTAGATAGGTTTAATAGCTTGAGACATTCCAAAGGTAAAAACAAAAACGGTCCTGTCAAAAGTGCATCGTCATCTAAAATCCCGACGTTTGCAGCTTTGGGTAAAATTATTAAAAAAGACTCTTTCGGGAAGAAAACTAAAGACGTAAAAGTAGAAATAAAAGACGAAGAACCAAAAAATAGATACGTTAAAAACGCGAAAGCTAGTTTTGATAATAAATACGTGAAAGCAAAATCGTTATCGCCTGATAAATTAATGAAAGAAGATGATATAAAAGAGGAAGATGAAGATCAGAAGCCATTTGAAGATAGAAATAATAAAGTTTTCCATAGAAAGAGTTGTGGAGATGAACCTAATGTTAGAGAGTTTAATAGAATATCAGATTCAGGGAAGATCCCGTCGCAAGATGATATAGATAGGATATCGAAGGTTACGATGGATGCTCCTATATTGTCGAGTGATACGGACATGAACTCTTTGGGGAAGAGAACTTTAGATAGCTTGATGGAGATCGAGAGGAAGAGAATGGAGATGCTAGAAGAGCAAGGTATGTCGTAATCGCTTTTTTAATGTTTTTTTTTCGATTGTTCTAGAGATAACAACTATAAACTTTCTCGAATGGAAGAGCAAAATAAAAGTGTGATTTAGTATACGAGTATGCGATGTTATTATCATTACTTTACTTGGACAACTAGGTTGCTGGTTTTCTAATGAAGGAGCATTTCATGAAATTGTCTACCACTGTTCCATACAAAAGCGAATTTTCTGAAGATCTGCGTCTAGTCAGCGCTATGGAAAATGGCGTCGCTGCGCAGTTACGCCCACATTGCGCCGAGCAGCCAGAGTTGACTAGACGACCCTCGGGAGTCGCTAATGTGTGTGTGGGGGGGGGGGGGGGGGGCTTGTAGGAGTTTTTATTTTCTGTCACAATGTATGTAAAAAAATGCTCAGTAAAGTAATCATCAACTTGAAACGTTGAAGTGCACCTAATACGAAATGAAATACGTTTGTACAAGACAACTTATGGAATGCTCCTAAAACAAAATAAAATAATACCCTCACATTGGCTCGAGTCACTGTGACAATCATTTTATAACACGATTTATAGTAGAATATAATAGAATATGAACTTCATTCATATTGTGGCCAAGCAATTCTGCAGCGTAAGTTGTATGTTTATTTTAAACGTAAGTAAATATCAATTATTTTCCACAGGTTGCCAAGTAATAGAGAACGAGCGAGAGAAGATATCAGAACTGAAACGGCGAGTGCAAGACGAGACGAAGAAGCTATGGGACCAGCGCACGCGCAACGAGCAGTCCAAGTCTTTTGACAACGACTGTCAAGGCATCGAGGTCGACAAGACTTACGTTGACAGTCTTGTGGATGATAGTATGAATATGAGCAACGTCTATGATGAAAGGTAAGTCATTTACACTACAATAGTGTTTTATACAATGGTGATATAATAGAGAGCTTTTCAGTCGAGTACCGTGTTTAGGCAACGAAGCTTGCTGAGTTGCCTAAGTGAGGTACGAGATTGAAAAGCTTGATTATATCTCTATTGTATACAATACTTTTTCTACGAGTCATCTAAAATAATGCTTTTTTTACTATAAAACCTAAATAATTAATGAAAATTGTATCTCAGTAGACAAACGCGCGACACCCGCCCCGCGCCCAGCGCCTCTTTAATCTTTTTCTATGGGAGCGCAACGGCACGTGATTGGTCATTTTTTTTACAGTTGATTACAGCGTATCGAAATGAATCTTATGGTTGAGTGACAGCCCATACATGAAAAGTACGTTATTATAGTTTGGTATACGAAATCTTAATTCAACCATTACAGTCGACGAGTAGAAAAAATAAATAATGTTACAATGCACCTACAATCAACCTTATACAGACAATATAAGTAAAAGATTGTACGCGATTAGAGGTTAAATATCGTCCAGTCTTATCCTTATCGATAAATAACAATAAAAGGTGTGCGTGCTTGCTCCTTACGAACGATTATAAAATAAAATACATTATAACACACATTATAAAATATAAATACATACATTAATACATCATACAATTTTAGGTCGAAACTCCGCAAATTGATCATAATAATATATTCGATAAGTACAGTCATAATTGATAATAACTGTTAATTGTTGACATTGAATAAATAGTTTCCACGCAGCTGATGCTAGGGGATGCGCAAGATAAGTTGCGCACAAAACATAACGTTACGTAAGGTTTGATTTTATTTCCTTTATACATGTATGAAAATCGTAAGTAAACTCCAATAAACTCCGACAAAAAAAAACATTTGGATATCAGGCGCCCGATTTTTCGTCAAAAAGTCCACTATTTAGTCTATCCTTTTGATCTAACATATTTTCAATTTCATTAATATCTATGGACCGCCACGCCATCGCCGTTAATTTGAAAATTAGTATAGGGACCGTGCGCGTTGGAGGGTCTGCCATCTTGTGGCCTGAATCGGAACCAAAACATGTACATTTACACGTCACGTGTTTTCTTGTGCATAGTAGGTTCTGCCATCTTGTGGGCTACATCAGAACAATAAACATCACATTTACGCCTCGCGTCAAAAATCTGACGGCTCCTGTGCTGCCTCCTACAGTTCATGCACGCTCCCTATATCGGCACTATACTTACTCAACCTCGTATCTATATATTATATACGTATATTATATGTGAGTTTGAGTAAGTATATAGTAGTAACAACGATATATGTCCCTGTATGGTGTCTATTTTGTGGTAACCGAAGGCCAAGATAACAATCGTAAATCGACAAACGCAAACGAAAAGACAGATGCTACGAAAAGTCACGTCACTATTTTCATTCATTTGTTAAGTTTCGATTATCTTTTTTATATCTAAGTGCTTGAAAATGCTTAAATAGTATGTTATACAATCGTGATATAATAGAGAGCTTTTCGAAGCTTGCTGAGTTGCCTAAGTAAGGTATGATATTGAAAAGCTTGATTATATCACTATTGTATATAATACTTTTTCTACGAGTCATATAAAATAATACTTTTTTTACTACAAAACGTAATAATAATAATACTTTTTTACTACAAAACCAAAATAATTAATGAAAATTGGTAAGTATTTCAGTAGACAAAAACGCGCGACTAGTCGCCCGTTTAGTCTTTTCTATGAGAGCACGGCGGCACGTGATTGGTCATTTTTTTATAGTTGAGTACAGCGTATCGAAATGAATATTATAATCGAGTTGAGAGCCCATACATGAAAAGTACGCAATTATAGTTAGGTATACGAAATCTTAATTTAACCATTACAGTCGAGTCGACGAGCAGGAAAAAACTTTTTGAAGAAAATATATCATCGTATCTAGAACTTCTTTGTCTTATGCTTCATTATTTCCATTACTCGCGAATCGATACAGCACACCTAACCCGGTCACAAAGCATATCGCCCTGATAAGATAATGGTCAGTCGCTTCGCGCATAGCACTCGTGACAAACGTGTATACAACGTGACAAGTCTTTATCGACTCTATTACCTTTGTGAAATGGTTCAAAGTTAAATAATAAGCAATAGTGCTGGTGCATTTTAAATAAGTGACGATTGTTTTTTTTAATCACTTCTATTTGTTGTACGACAGTGAAATAATCTTATAAACGTATTTTCGTGTTGCGAATATAGTAGTGATCTATAGAAATGTAATGTGCATATTTGTTTTGCGCCATTTTAACTGTACGTGGAAGTGCTGAATCTTCTAACCTGTTAGTCATTATGTACCTACTGCAAAACTTGTTGCTTAATGCTGTCAACCAAAAATGTACCTATAAGGTACAGTCACGTCTGAAAATGTCGGTACGTAAAATATGCCAAAAATATGTATACACTACCTTAATATATGAGCAATAAAGTCGTGTATACATATTTTTGTCACTTTTTTCGTATCGATATTTTCAGACGTGACCGTACAAGAGTTTCAAAATAATCCTGTCTCATATTGTAGGCGGTGTTTTCAATGGAAATCACTAGGTACACACTAAATCTGAAACTATGTGGAAAATACTTATCTATTTGAGCTTTTTTTTTTAATTTAACGTATTTATGTACAATAACAATATACAGAAACACCAATGTACAGTAACAATCAAGTATGTATGTATCAGTAACACTAGTAACAGTCAATGTGCAATATACAGTAACAATAATGGATATATACAGAGGATTATTATAACTAGTTTAAATCTACCTTAAGGCATTGTACCAAGGATGCTGGCAGCATTTCCTCGTTGTATCGCAATAGTGATACGTTGTGTGAAGAAGCCGCCAGCTCGGTTATCAGTTACGTCAACCAGACGCTTCGCGATTTAGCAAAAAAATATATTGAGGACCTGATTGTTCCTGGTTTGATCCTGGTTGATCCTGATTGATCCTGGTTTTTTAGATTTTTTTAACTCGGAATCGCTAGCATATTTTAATCTTGATGATAAATAAATGACCCAAAAATTTGTATGGAAATGTATGTATATACTTTATTGTACATAGAAATAAATACAACAAAGGCGAACTTATCCCTGTATGGGATCTCTTCCAGTTAACCTTTGAGGAAATTGTGGTTTCCACTAGGCCACGAACATACAAGTTAATTTTTTTCCCACACTAAATCGTGACGTAATGGAACGGACATTATGGGACATTTTTTTGAAATGTAAGGACGGAGAATGCTAACGATTCTGAGTAGAATGAGCACAAAAACATCCAGATTTCTAAGAATCAGGTTTTCAAAATATATTGTATAAAACGGCCATTTACGGTATTATTATATTCATTATTATAACGCTTCGGTTCTTCGTATGAAACTGCTGCATTTTAGTCTTACATGTTACTTGAAACCAAACTTATGTTATATGGTTGATAGATATAGAGTGATTTGAGGCATTAAGTCCGCCTTGTACCTTTTGTTTTGTGCAATAAAGTTAAACAAATACATATATATGTAAATAAACATGTGCTCAAATGAGTGTGATCATCAAAAACGTACACAAAGTAACTACCTAATCTCTTGCTTTTTGACCATTTGAAATGCTTCTAAGACAATTTTCAGAACGTTCAAAGTCTACGAAACTTCTAGTCTAGTTGACATCACGATAGGATTCCTGAACGACTCACAATTGGGCATATTACGTCCAATTAAAGTGATTGTGCACGCTGGCTCACAGATAACTATACTAGTTTCAACCCTATGTAGTTGAGATAGAGTTAAAAAACGCATAACTTTGGTATGCCTACATCTCCACGTATTAACTGAATGGAATGATAGCGCATATTTAAAAAAAGAAGTCATGAACTATGAACTTCATTATCTATTAATTTTCACATGGCATTCGATATTGTAGAATAAAGCTTGTATGTATATCACTAAAAGCCCCGCCGCGTCTGTCTGTCTGTACTGTGTGTTTGTATGTTCGCGATGAACTTAAAAACCGGACAAGTACGAGTCGGACTCGCCCACCGAGGGTTCCGTACTTTTTAATATTTGTTGGCGGCAACAGAAATACATCATCTGTGAAAATTTCAACTTCTAGCTATCACGGTTCATGAGATACAGCCTGGTGACAGACGCACGGACGGACAGCGGAGTCTTAGTAATAGGGTTCCGTTTTACACTTTGGGTACGGAACCCTAAAACCTACTGAACACATTTTCATGCTGTTTTCACCCATTAGTGATTGGCTATATAGAGCTATATAAGCGCTGGTGGCCTAGCGGTAAGAGCGTGCGACTTGCAATCCGGAGGTCGCGGGTTCAAACCCTGGCTCGTACCAATGAGTTTTTCGGAACTTACGTACGAAATATCATTTGATATTTACCAGTCGCTTTTCGGTGAAGGAAAACATCGTGAGGAAACCGGACTAATCCCAACAAGGCCTAGTTTACCCCTCTGGGTTGGAAGGTCAAATGGCAGTCGCTTTCGTAAAAACTAGTGCCTACGCCAAATCTTGGGATTAGTTGTCAAGCGGACCCCAGGCTCCCATGAGCCGTGGCAAAATGCCGGGATAACGCGAGGAAGAAGAGTGATTGGCTATATAGAGTCCGTTGGCTCGTTGGGTGGACGACATTCGGAATATTGCGGGTCACTTCTGGATGAGATTAGCTCAGGACCGGGATAAGTGGCGTACTGGAAGAGAGGCCTATACTCAGCAGTGGGCGATAAAGGGTTGATATAATAGAGTGATTCTTGAGAAAGGTTTAGGTGAGGTTTTGTGTACATCCGTGCGAAGCCGAGGTTGCTAGTTGTGCCTATGTCTAAATCGCGTTAGTCTTATTTTATAAAAGAGAATTTGTACCTACCTACGCAAATAATGAAATACTTAACAACTTATTTATCTTATTGATCTCTGATGCCCTGATGATAGAGATGTTCAGATATTTATAACGATGAAGATGTATCTAATAACGACTTTACATATTAATCAAATTGCGTTTCAGACACACAGTACCGCTTACTGTGGGACTTAGTCAATGTGTGTAATATTGTCCTATAATATTTATTTATTTATTTATTTTATTTATAGTAATTAAGAATTACTTTAAATTTTACTATTGACCTGGAGGCGTATTCTCCTTGTAAAAACATATTATGAATTTGATCTGGAATTGTTATGAATTTGATCTACCAGTGTTAAAAGTGACGTTACTGGAGGAAGAAAACTATTTTCTGGTTGAATGAAACGACAGTTGTGACACTGACAGATCATATCCATAACAAAATCATAAAATCATAACCTGTTATTATAATCAGAATACGCCTTTGGTGGATTTAACAACTGGAGCCGCCTTTAATAGCTTACCCCTCTATCGAAAACCTCGGCCAATGGTCATATGTATTGTATGGACTGATGTCCAGTCGACGTGCTCCTCCCCCCGCAAAAATCGGTAGACTGTTTTGTACAGAAAATTACAGACAAAGCATCTCCAGTTGTTAAATCCTCCAAGCTCTTTTGAAGATTGGAATTGAACGAAGAAACGACAAAATTATTCACGTCATTGTTACTGATATCCAGGACTGCATATGACTGATAATCAGGAAATGCGTTGCGTCCATACGTGGCGATAGATTGAGTAATATATGAACGCGGCACGGCGCGGAACGGTGACATATTAATACGGTCACGGAACGGATTTGGGTCGACCTTACTTGGTGACCAACTGTACAGGCTGTTGTGTTTCTTGCTTCGATCATAAGGAAATCAGTAAGCTTAGAGTCAGAGAGAGAGAGAGAGAGATAGAGAGATAGAGAGAGAGAGAGGGATTATTACAACCGAATAAAAGAAAAGGTTCAGGTAATACCAGAAGGTTAAGGAGATGGCAGAGGACCGGACGAGTTGGAGATTGCTCCACTGACAAGAGGGCTTACCGCGAACCACGTTCGACGTGTTGCCTCCCTGTCACACTTACGTACGAATTAAAAAGTGCGACAGAGAGGTAACACGTCGACCGTGGTTCGCGGTAGGCCCTCAGGGCACAGCTCTTAAATATAAAGAAGAAGAGAGAGTAGTCACTCCATACATAGATAAAAACCCATTTATACTAAGTTTTCAACGAGCTTTGTAATAAGATTTAAGTTTAATAAGTATTAACTTTGACGCAAGTTTTAAACTTATTAATAATACTTACGTTTTTACCATACCTCCTATACAAATTACTATTTATTAAGTAAGGAAACTGATGTATGGCGTGAGCACTTTTAAGTTTACTTATTTCTTTATGCTTCAATTAAACAAATAAGCAGTAAGAAGATTACGCTGTAGTTTTTTTAAATGACATTTTGTTACTGCTTGGTATTTAAATTAAGATAACAAAACTGTACAAAGTTTATCAAAGACAATTACGTTTTTATAAAATGCTTTAATTGAAGAAGATGACAAGAATAAAGCAGATCCCGCCATCAGATCAGCAGTTAATAACTTACAACTTTCAGTTTGCAGTCTATTACTCGTCGAAAATAATTTTGTCTCATAGTGAATTTACGTAACATATTGTCTACAATATGGCTGTATGTTTTTATAATCGGCCTACCGTAAAGTAAGAGAGCCTACTGAGATTTAAGTATGAGTAAAATTAAAAACAATGAATTGTCGATCATCCTGTACAGCCAGTGTCACTGCATTCATAAACATCCTCGATACCAATTGAGAACACAGATGTTTTCACACTCCGTGTACATGGTGTAGTCATAATAGCTTACACTATATTTATGTCTTCTTCAATCCTTACGAAAGTGATTGTGTGTGTGATACCTACGGAATGGAACACTATTTGAGGTTTTGAGTTAAATCGCAGACGGACAGATCACGGACGGATGAATGGACGGACGGACAGCGTAAGCTTAGTGATAGGGTTCCGATTTTTACCCTTCGGGTACATATTTAACTATAAAAGTATATATGTAAATATGTGTGATAATAGATAAAATTACTTATTTCAAGTGATCTCTATGCGATTTTATTACATCAAGTGGCCTGGTTCATGTATTTTTAATAAGTTCGTCTTTGGTATGAAAAATACTCTTTGAGTTTTTGAGTTAGATCGCAGACGGACAAACACAGACAGACGGATGAATGGTCAGACGGACAGCGTAAGCTTAGTGATAGGGTTCCGATGGTTACCCTTCGGGTACCTAACTATAAAAGTGTGTTATAACATACCTACTTGTCTTAAGAGTGGTCTCTATGCGATTTTATTACGTCAAGTGGCCTGTAGGGCTAAGATCGTCGGTTTTTTATCATCTGTCATCATGTATGTCACGTTCCAACAACTATGTAAGGTCGAAAGTGACGCGTGATATGACGCGTGATAAGAAAGCGACCATGATACCGCCGCTGTAGGGCTAAGATGGTCGGCTCTTTATCACTTGTCACCATGCCTGTCACGCTCTAACAAATATGTGAGTGCGAAAGTGACGGGCATAGTGACAAGTGATAAAAATTGAACCTTGCTGCTAACGCTGGTTAATGTATTTTTAATAACTTTGTCATTAAAAATCATTGCTGTGAATAATTATGAAATTGCTTTTATAAGGTGAGGGAGGGGGGGGGGGGGGGGAGAGGTGAAGTGCGCCTGCGCCTACCTTGAATATATCAAAAACTGCTTATAGACTACTTTACTAGTACTTAACTAGTAGCTTTATTAGTAGTAGTATTACTAGTAATATTACTAGTTTTCTATAAGCAGTTTTCGATATACTAAAGGTAAGCGCACTTAGACGGCATGGCGCACTTCGCCCCTCATCTTATACTCACTTAAGTCGTTAAAAAATCACGCGCAATATTATCAAACAAACAGCCAAAGTCGTAGCCACTAACAAACATCATCGTGAACATTGACGACAGTCAGCTGGCTATTTATAAACCTTATTGCTACGATATAACGTCTAATTTGCCAGTTGAGCGTGTTGATTACATCGATGACCGAAAGTGTAATGGGTCGTGAAATCGATTCTCAGCAAACATCTTGAGTACTAGTTTCATATTCATTACTTTCGTAACCGCTGGCGAAGCATATTTTAGTTAAACTATTACGCATAAAATAGTGTGTCAGTCCAAAAGGACTTAATCCAAAGAAAGCCAGGCAGCATTCATTGATACTTGTTTACTTGTAATGTTAACAAATGTCATAAAATTACCTCAATAAAATAAGTAATAGTTGTAGAGAATTTTAATAAAACGTGTACCTAGAAGTGAGAATGAGATAAATATTTGCTATTTAAAATTTCGACACGTCTAAATCTTATTCGATAGTTTCACCCACGACTTTATAATTTAATATAAAGTCGCATAAATAATTACGTTTAAAATTCACAGAAAGAGTAAAATGAACACTTACATTGGTTATAGTCAGGCCTGTTAGGCCATCCTTGGTACAATGCCTGAAGGGCATATTTTAGATTTAAGCTAGTTAGTAATACTTCTGTATATATCTATTATGTTATCCTTACATCTATGAGTTTAATACCAGGCAAGGCACATTGGAGCATAACATGACATTTATTCTTTATTTATATTGTCAAAAGCATTCCCTGAATGATTCACCAAGTTTTTCCTCTAATCTCAGTTAAGTTAAACAACTAGGGAGAACATTTACATACGAATTACTTTAAAAACCAACAATGTCGAAAACGAAGCACAAATCTACCAAGTTCATTTGCTGGTGAGTATCATCACATAAATCAACTAAGGCAAAACACAATTCTCTACGATGTTATCAAAGATAATTGATTGTAAAGTCTAAGAAAAAAACGTGCCCCTTAATTTGACATCGATAATAGATGGCGCTGTACTGCGCGATAGTTTTAACGGTTAGGTATTGAATTTTCAAACGTCAACTTTTAACAATCAAAGTTGCCGCAAAATGTATGGAGCTGTACAGCGCCATATTGTTTACCTGTCAAATTCAAAGCACGAAATTGTCTTAGATTTTACAAATCAATCAATGGATCTTTGATATTATACAATTATGTTCAAAATAACATTTAGCGATTTGTTTTCTTGAAAATATTTATGATGTCAGGTGGTCAGATCTTAAAATTATGGTTTTGATCGCTATTGTCAAGTAGCAGTACTGATAATTCCGCTACTTGACGCTAGATGTCGACTAATAAGCGTTTTGGTAACAAAACTGATGTACCTATGGAGTGATCACTCTATGATTTCTTATTTCTCTAGGGTTTTAATAATACTTATCGAAATATTCTTACTTTTCTAGTTGAATAAGTTTTCTAGTTGACTCAATTTCTAAGCTACGCATTTCAAGCTTCATGTTCATAAAAAAAATAGGTATACAATGTTACCGTATTGTTATCACACACAATATATATAAATTCCGCCATCTATGCATTATTTTTTATTTTGCGCAATAAAGTTTAAATAAATATAGTAATAGACAATTGCATAAGTTTGTACTGGAGTGCTAACTTTTTATTTTTTTGTTACAGTTCCGGATTCATGTCCTCGTCAATTGAAGAGGTAAGTTTAGATTTTATTTATTAAGCTAATCATACCTGTTAAACGCGCAAATTATTTCAGTGGGTTCAAAAGTGAATAGCCTAATAAAAAAAAAACAATTTGATCAGTACGCACTTTACAATGGAAGATGATTATGTTATTTAACATTTTTAATTTTGTAGTTGTTTCTGTCACTGCTATTATATATACAGCTATAAATTATCCCTTAACGCATAACACACATAATTTTCCACCACTAAATATCTATCAAAACAATTTTCCCGTTAACGCCAGATATATATAGACAACAAAGCGTAGTTATTTTCTGCGTCACACGGCGAAATAGACTCGCCACTCGTTCGCTATTAAAAATTACATAAATACGCATCTTAGCAAATCGTAGTCGCCCACACGGTCAAATGGTTTAAAAATAGGATACATGGGTTTAAAATTACTTTGGTATTTTGACCCTGGCCTCTGGGAAAATAATCGAAACACGTCGAAAGAGTGGGGAATTATGTAAGGACAATGTGACCGTTATAACTCTCGTATTTGTATACGTACTTGGCTCAGACACAGTCCGAAGGGAAGAACTTCGCTGCTTCTGCTCTGCTGACCTTCTGTAAGTGGGGTATGTGCACACTTGTAGACGGTCTTACCTTATAGACGTTCTTCTCAACATTGACATTAGTAGGTAAGGTAAAAAATTGCTAATTGGATTATTTTAACGATATACCGATTATTTCACACATAATACCGTCTACAGAATACACTCAGTAGTTTCAGTAAAAGCCTTTTGCCGCAGCCATTAAGGGGCCCACTGATTAACAGTCCGCCGGACGGTAGTTTAATCAGTGGCCCCCTTTCGCAAATAATAAAATCAGGCGTTACTTATGAAAAAAAAAAATTGCTTTGCTGATCCGCGCAATAAATAACATGCTATTAATCGTGCTAAACCTTTATACTTTGCGTTTTTTTTTTCATATAGTTAATGTTAATTGCAAAAAATACGCAAATAATTATATATCAAACCTCACTCTCTACGAGGCAAACATCAGGAGTTGCTGGAGACGGTCTGGCATCAAATTATGTGAAGTTAGTAAGTACGGCCAAGAAATGCATTGATAAATTCGACCTTAACACAATGAGGCGTATTTAACTAAAATTGAAAAGAATTCAATTCTTCAAAGACGCTTTGGTTTTAGTGCATCTAAATATCATAACGCCATTGTATTTCTATGTCTTAAATTTCAAAACAACTTAGTCCCAGAATGCCTTAATGTCAAATTGTGTCCTTTTTAAAATGGCCAAATGTCATAACGACTTTTATTCATATCGTCCAAGTCTCAAAATACCTAAATGTCAAAAAGTATCTTTCGCCAAATGCCGAATTTCCGACGGACTTCTTTTTTTAAATATATTATGTTTTGCTATATCTAAAATCCATTTTTAAATCCTTTACAGTATTAACAATATTATTTTAACGATCTGCTGGAATTAAAGATGATAATATTGGATACAATAGTACTCATTAATGCAGGTAATTTGATATTTAGGTGTTATGTTATGACACCACGTCCATTTTGAAAATGTGGTGTTTGAGAAAAAAATTAGGCATTCTGAGATTCAGGCATTTTAATACTATTCCGTTTCGAGATCCAGAAATTTTGGTAAATGGGTAAAATTAAATTGAGGTGCAATAAAAAAAAATCCAATGCAAAAAAAAAGCAATGAAACCAAAGCAGATTCAGAAAGGAAACGCACTGTATGAGTGTATGTAGTTACCAGCAGAATATAAAAACAAATTGTACCAGTTAATACAAGGTTCTCAAACCAAGACATGAACATGAAGATTTATACATTTCCTATTCGAATCCTGTTTTTATTTTCGGCAGTGCGACATGTTGGATGCATTTGTATCCGGCGCACACGGGACGCATTCGTTTTACTACACGATTTGTCTATTCTCGTACTTAAATCGACGGCACAGGAAGTGAGTGTAGGACTATACCCCTAGTGTAAATAAATTCGATTTTGAAACGTGACGTACGCGTTTGCGTTTAGTCTCATTTTGTATTGGATTTAGAAAGAGCGCGCCAAGCGGGACGTTTTGGAAACTCAAAATCCTATACAAAATGAGACTTAACGCAAACGCGTTCGTCACGTTACGATGTCGATAAAATTTACACTAGGGGTACAGGTAGGGAGTTTAGATTTGAAACAAGTACAGAAAAATTGACTAAGAATATGCATTTTTCTTAGGGTTACCGTAAAATAGCTATAAAAGTTTTCATCGTAGAAATGTCAAAATATACGTATATTGGTGATTTTCATGGTATAGTATATCATGGATAAGACAAGGAAGATAAGGAAAATGATCGAACGGGGTGATGGTCTTATGGAAACTTCAGTAGAAGTAGCAGAGAAACCGTTAGTATTGTTTGTCCTTGTCATAGTTTAACTTTTCATTTCTGTCTACTTCTAAAAAGTCCTAAGTACCACGTCAAAACGGTAGGCTTATTGCGTATGTTCTGTTCCCAGCCTATGGCGGTAACTCGTCTACAAAAAAAAACCTATATCTATGGTGCTTTTAAATAAATAAATATTATAGCACATTATTACACAAATTGACTAAGTCCCACAGTAAGCTCAATAAGGCTTGTGTTGAGGGTACTTAGACAACGATATATATAATATATAAATACTTAAATACATAGAAAACACCCATGACTCAGGAACAAATATCCATGCTCATCACACGAATACATGCCCTTACCAGGATTTGAACCCGGGACCATCAGCTTCGTAGGCAGGGTCACTACCCACTAGGCCAAACCGGTCGTCAAAAGTAAAGGTCGTTGGTTTAAAGTAAGCATAAATAACATCGCATTTTTATTAAGTAGTTATTCTCTCGGAAGTTATGGACAAAATATTTAGATATATGAAACACATCGAAACACACGCACACAAACACACAATGATCGTAATAAAGCTTAGCTTCTCCTTTAGGTAATAGGTCAGGTGCAGTCGCTTTTACAAAAACTAGTGCCTGCACTAATTATTGGAATTAGATGACCAAAAGCGGAGGTCTCATTTAGAATGCAACCGGGAATGATTAATATTACCTGTATAAACTTTGCTTTTGTATTTTATCAGCAAACACGTAGGTGGAATGTTGAATTAGTGAACGTTATATATTGATTGTAATAAAAAGGTTTAATTATCTTATCAGTTATCACTATCAGCTTCCGGGAAATAAACATATGTAAAGCATTGTTTTTAAAATATTAGCTTGATATGTGCTTATTTATACCTACCGACCGGTTTGGCCTAGTGGGTAGTGACCCTGCCTACGAAGCTGATGGTCCCGGATTCAAATCCTGGTAAGGGCATTTACTCGTGTGATGAGCATGGCTATTTGTTCCTGAGTCATGGGTGTTTTCTATGTATTTAAGTATTTATATATTATATATATCGTTGTGTAAGTACCCTCAACACGAGCCTTATTGAGCTTACTGTGGGACTTAGTCAATTTGTGTAATAATGTCCTATAATATTTATTATTATTATACCTCCCTGTATACGTGCAGCCTATAGAGGTTCTATACGCAGCGGGCCTACGGGGCTCCGGATACAATATAACAACGCGTTCCGGGTGTTGATATGACTGCCTCGTTTCTGCAGTCGGATAATCACAGGAGCACGCGTGGACTGCTTCCATGTGACTATGCGCAAACGATGTACACCCCTGGTGCGCCGGGTGCGGGCCAGCCCCAACTCTATCCTGTGTTTGATAGACAGACTTGACTGCCCATATATAAGAAATGCCTATTTCGAGCAGTGTATACACATTGTAACAGACTTATAAATAGATATAGAATAATTAATTAGGCATTAACATTAGAAACGTAAGTCTATTAACAAATTTGTACGAGTCCATAATTCTGGTTAACCTGTTGACTGCCAAAGGTGTCAACTATCGCCCGCGGCTACATTTTGAAGCAGATGCATTTAATCCTGAAATAGAATCAATGAATATCTATTATACATGAATGCCAAATGATTCATTAATGAAACAACTCACATGACGTTATCGTCACAAACACGCAAACGTTAGTATTTTCATCAATTATTCATAATTACAACTAATTTTAAATCCGTAAATCGTAAACACGACCATTCAGTCGCGCCCACCGTTTAGTTTAGAATCAAAAATAAACCATTTTATAAACGGAATCATCTGACACGTCAAAGTCTTTATTCTGTTGGCACAAGGACTATTTTTGTTTGTAATGTGAGTTCGGAATGTTGGTACTGTAAACTTACATTTACGATACTCAGTATGTGCTCGGCCGACGAACGTATTAGTCAAGGGCGGGCGGCGAATTGAAAAGTTTGGCGCGAAGTGATTTGGAAATTAAAGTGAAATAAAAGAAAGTGTTGTGATTTAATGAAAATATATTTAAAAAAACACTTAATAGGTATTTAAGTTTTAAGACGGTTTAGTGGTGTATAAATAAAATGACGAATTTTTATGTTTAAAAAGTGAAAGACAACCAAATTTGTGTTTTAAAATAACTTAATCTGTTGCAGTTAGAAAAATGAATTGCTAAAGAACTTACGACACAGTTATTAATTTATAATTTAATAACGTCTCGTATAGAAAGGGGCCTTAGGGCTAGTGTTGGTGGCAACTGGAGTCTTTTGAGTCTAAATTGAAGAACTCGACTTGTGTTTACGAGACTCAGAGCTTAAAAAACTTCTGAGTTTTTTAAGTCCCGAGTCGAGTCCTTTATTGAGTCTTTTTAAGCGCAATTCAAAAGGACTCGAGTCTCCGGATAAAGACTCAGTCAACAATTTTAAAGGTTTTAAAACCCTAAGCCCTAAGTTAGGGCTTAGGGTTGGCGCTTTTAACGCGCGATGTAACCTCGCAGGACTCCTTTTACACAGAACGACATCATATGCTCAAATTAGTGTACCACCGCGGAAAAGGATCATAGTGTCAGGATTAGAACTGAACCTGGAATGGTCGTTTATGATAACTCGCGTGACTAAGTCTTGTGGATGACGAAACATAAATACTGTTATGTTTTTCTAATTTTTTATGCTGAACCGTTTGCGTGAAATAAGAAATTCAAAAATGTATTCTTCTAGTAGGCCTCAAGGGCTATTTCATTAATACAACATTTATAGTAACATCGTATAGTGACATGAAAAATACATAGCAACATTTATAAATACAATACCTGAGTAAAAACTACATTATAATAATCTTAAAATAAATGATTACTATAATATAACAAATATGTATAGTCTCTATGGTCAAAAATACATTAAATTTGGAGGTATTAAAGGTATCCAATGTCAGAGTACTACTAATAAGATTTGAAGGCGTAAAGTCTCGTCAAGCGTCAAAATTAAATTATATGAAATGTTCCTGTTAGTGTGAAATAGGACCATTTCTCTACTCTTCGACTGTGATGGTTGTATAATTGCGTTCTTTTCATGTATGGGCTCCCAACTCAACTATAAAATTTATTTCGATACGCTGTAGTCAACTATAAAAAAAATCTACCAATCACGTGCCGCCGTGCTTCCATAGAACGGGCGGGGGCTCGCGCGT
This sequence comes from Cydia pomonella, assembly GCF_033807575.1. Taxonomy (NCBI): domain Eukaryota; kingdom Metazoa; phylum Arthropoda; class Insecta; order Lepidoptera; family Tortricidae; genus Cydia; species Cydia pomonella. The sequence continues at coordinate 7,294,398 of NC_084726.1, forward strand.
TTATGTCTTTTGTACTACATTTTTGTCTACTTAGATACTTACCAATTTTCATTACTTATTTAGGTTTTATAAGAATTCCTTTTGATGATTCATAGATGAAGTATTGTGTACAATAGTGATATAATCAAGTTTTTCAATCTCGTACTTCACTTAGGCAACTCAGCAAGCTTCGTTGTCTAAACACGGTACTCGACTGAAAAGCTCTCTCGTTTTTGTCTATGCCAAATATATACTTCAAAGAAAACTCTAGTAAATAACTCTAAAAGTGACTATCTTCCATATCACCGGGAATGCCGCCAAAAAAACTACAATTTGCGGTTTTCAAACTCCTAAAAACGTCCAGCTGTCCAAACATAATACCTTTAGATATTAATAAAAACATCGTTAGACTGCAGGTCTGCTCTTTACATGACTGCTATTTATTTAGCTTTAAAAAGATACCGCCTACGCGCATACCGATCTTAGCTTTATGAGTAGTTATGTGTTATTAAACATGGATGCTCGTTTCGTGTGAAAAATGTGTATTTGTCGGGCAATCCCTCATTTACTAGTCTTTGTTGTACTATTTACAATTCTTAGGACTATTTAATAATGTATAATAATCGTTACAGTTTGTACCATCGTAATCTAAACGGCTCATTCAGATCTGGGGCGTATTTCAACATGCTGACAATTCCCTGTTCCTTTCCGGGTCGATAAGTAACGACGGTACCCTAGCGACGATATTTACTTCTAGGGGGTTCACTCACGGTACGATTAATCGCTTCGAACATTCTGACGAGAATCGTGCACGATCAGTCGCTTCGAAATTGCCAGCCATACAAGGAGCAATTGGTCGTTACGATCGGTGCGCTATCGAAGGGTGCAGCGCTCATACACGGAGCAATTTGTCGTTACGATCGATGCGCGATCGAAGGCGGCGCCTGCGTCAAGAATGACACAAAAATCAAATCTTGGATCGCAAAGAGCCATACAATGGCGATGGCGATGGCATTGTTGCGATATTCATGATTGCACAGGTTTTTGTTGCGATTTCCGATATCGTCTTCGATTAAGTAAATCGATAACGATATTAAAATACACTACCGATCCGTCGTTTTGATCCATCTGTAATGACAGATTGTAAAGATGAATTGTACCGTAAGTCAACTCCTACTCCAGCAATGTTGGTTGGGGTTGTCAGTGTGGATGACAATTATCAGCGTGGTGAAACAGGGCCTGGAAATACATACAAATACATTCCGGTTAAATCCTCCAAGTGCAAAGTGTTAAAAGTACTACTATTCTCTAGACATATGTGAATTATAACACAAGTGAGACATTCAATAAATGTAAAACCGACAGCAATAAGAACATTATGTCTATGTGGCTTACGTTCGTGAAGACATCGCATTTGGGCACTTTTTATTCTCCTAAACCTCTGCTTGTAAGTATCTTAGGAACAATGATGAATTTAGTAATTCAAAATGATTATCGACTTGCGTCCTGCTACATGATCAGCCGATTTTAGTAAATAAAAACTAAGTACCTGTATTGAAAACTGTTTTTCCATAAAAATATGGTTTTTATTCATATTCCAATCTCATTTTTAATTGCTGAACATTATGTTAACAGTTGCTTAGTTGCTTACTAATCGGCTAATTCTCTTGAAATAAGTTTGAAGAGTCCAGGCTCCAGGGAAATAGCTATGACAGTCTATTTTATCAGATTAAGAGATAATTTAGTATTTACATTTTGTTCAAAAGTTATTTGATTTATTTATTTATTTATTTATTTATTGGTAAAATCTTTGTTTTACAAGTCAGAATCACATTAAATATTTACATAATAAGATTAAAATAACTAATTGTATTTAAAAATTATAACATTTACAACTAAATCTTATATGTATAATTAATCAAGCATTAAAGATAAGTTTTTACAGATTAGTTATAAACTCCACGAAGAAACTCAACGCTATAACATGTTATGTATAACTTTTGAATTAAAAAATTGATACCAGATTAATAAATTAAAAGAATTGATAAATAAAGTTTTGCCACCCAAACTCTTCATCTTTTCAAACCAAGTCTTCCAGATACCATCTGGCCTGGCCCATTATAATATATTGGTATTTTACGAACAATTATTTTTTGCAGCTCCAAGTAAGAAACTCTCACACCGAGTCCACAGAAGACGAGAAACGCAGCGATGACAGCCGACCGCTCAGCCTCGCCTCCGACTTTAGCCGAGACAACATTTGTAAGTTTCTCTATATACAGTATGTATTTTTGATATAAGCTCAAACTTAAATTAGACGTAGGTTTTAGAGCTATAAAACAATTCTGAAAGTTTTTTTAGTTTAGTATTCACTACCAGAGCATAATTAATTTTTGCATTTTTTTTCGAACAGCAATGTATTTTCGTACATCATGATCACTTGTCACAGTTGTGACGTCGCGTCATTAATGAGAGTCTTGTGGGTGACGAAACATAAATACTGTTGTTTTTCTAATTTATGCTGAACCGTTTGCGTGCAATACGAAATTCAAAAATGTATTCTTCTAGTAGGCCTCAAGGGCTATTTCATAAGTTAATACAGTTTAGTATTCACTACCAGAGTATAATTAATTTTGGCATTTTTTTTCGAACAGCAATGTATTTCGTACATCATGATCACTTGTGACAGTTGTGACGTCGCGTCATCAATGAGAGTCTTGTGGGTGACGAAACATAAATACTGTTGTTTTTCTAATTTATGCTGAACCGTTTGCGTGAAATACGAAATTCAAAAATGTATTCTTCTAGTAGGCCTCAAGGGCTATTTCATAAGTTAATACAGTTTAGTGTTCACTACCAGAGTATAATTCATTATTGCATTTTTTTTCGAACAGCAATGTATTTCGTACATCATGATCACTTGTGACAGTTGTGACGTCGCGTCATTAATGAGACGTTTTAATAATAAATAAATAAATAAAAAATAAAAGTCGTCTATATTTTATAAAACCTATAAAAGTGTGTTAATTACAGCCTAAACTAACTGTCCTTTGATTATGTGGTGGTATCAAAAATACGCGCTGTATTTTGTAGTTTTAAGTTCTCACGTATTTTACTCACTAAGCGTGCTTCAGAGAACCGAGGTCTACATATGAGTACAAGTACAAAAAATTACGATTACCTTTTTTGATTCTAGTGCCACTCCAAAGTGGTCCTCGGCGAAACCGGCGCTGCGTGGCGCCATACAGCGCTTCACAGCGCCCTCTTACCCGCTACCTACCCGTCGACCGCGAGGACTTCGACCTCAGACGCCATGTTGAATCCGCGGGTAAGTTACAACTACAACTTACGAAATTTACAGCCTGACAGTCTGTGGCGCCGAATAGGCATAAAATTTCCGGAGAAAATCAAATGTTTTTTTCGAGTTTTTTTTTCAAATTTCGTTTTTTTTTCGGTTTTTTCCCTGTTTATTTCAGAAAAAAATAATACGTCATACACAATGCCACTGATGAGTGATGCTGATGACAGTGTCAAATATATAAAATGCCAGAAACTAACACATTAGACGTGCAACCTTAACCTTCCTGTTTAAATTCCCAATTAAATTCATATGGAAAAATACAGAAGTTAAAAAAAACTTGTTTTTTTCGGCTTTATTCGTCTTTTCGAAAGTATTGTAATTGAAATTTGCATTGTTTTTTCGAAAGAAACTTGAAAAAAACGAGTCGTTTGGAAATTTTCCCGTATTTTTCCGGGTTTTTTCAACGCTAGCGCCGAACCGTACCGCTCTTCACAGCGCCCGCTTCTCTTACCCGCTATTTACTCGTCGACGGTGAGTTATAACTACCGACCGAGGATAATAACTAATGGCGTCATTTATAAACACATGTCTCCACATGCAATTTGTTTTTGTCGCTACATTTTTAACCGATTTTGAAAGAGGAAGAGGTTTTTAATTAAGAACCACCCATAGTGGGGTTTTAGTTTTTCAAACGTTTAGCTTTTTATCATTATTCTATTTTTTTTGTTATCTGCAGGTCACCAGATCGAGCTGTGCCCCCACGTGACAGTGACTGCTAGCGCTTGCCGCGGCTACCTACATAAACTCGGTGCAAAGTTCCATACGTGGTCGAAGAGGTACGTACTAAACTAACAACAATTTTATATGACCATTGATGGACCTTGTGTCTTTATAATAAGGTTTACGAATTGTCAGTTAACAGCGTGGACGATGTTGCATGTCTGCGGCCTTGTAATGTCTTATAAGCGTTAAATTTCTATTAGAAAATGACACTAACACTTTGTTCTGTCAAAGTCGCTGCAGAGTTAACAATTTATGTCAAAGTCAATGCAGCTTAATCTCTAGCCGCCCAGAGACAGACCTACGGAAGGTGGAGGTAAGGAATAGAATCTCCATATACCAAAAAGTGACATAAAAAAACCTTAAATAGGTGGCGTTACAATACCTAGAATACTTGAAAATAAAAATCGAATCATAGACAGCGCACTTCACTCCGTCAATAAGGCCTGAGGTTGTTAGCTACTCTAGCGTTACTCTGGAGAAGTTCGGAACTATTATTTATAGCTGACAACTGGACACTTGCATTAGTTTTGCCTATGGAGATTGCATTCCTTACCTTTACCTTCCATAAACAGACCTTCCATTCCATCTTTATTTTGACAAATCAAACTTGTTGTGTGTCATATGTCTTGCTTGCCTTGAAGGGTTATACTTCTTGCTTTCTTCCTATACCTTCCGGAGTACCCCAAGGATCACATATTGGTCCCTTACTGTTTATTTTATATGTCAATGACATGGCAAACTGTTTTAGGAACTCTGAGCACCTCGTCTATGCAGATGACACAAAAATATACAAAGCTGTGTCCTCAGAAAGCAGATTGCCATGCATTACAGCATGATTTAGATAACTTTTTCCTCTACTGTTCAGATAATCATCTTTTGTTAAATACTGATAAATGTCTCGTAATCAGCTTTAATCGTAAAAATGATCCGTTAGTTTTCAATTACACCTTAGCTGGAAAAAATATAGCCCGGGTATCGTCCGTTAGAGACTTAGGTGTTACTTTAGACTCAGAATTAAATTTTAATTTACATATTGATAATATATGTAAGCGATCTTATAAGAAGTTAGGGATGATTCTCAGGATCGGACAGCCCTTCAGGCGCCCCAATACTTATAAACTATTATTCTATTCCTTTGTTAGGAGTATACTTGAATTTGGTTCTGTTGTTTGGACGCCTCAATACCAAGTCCATATTGATCGTCTGGAAAGGATCCAAAATATTTTTTTTAAATCACTCTGTTACAGAACGGGTAATTATTTTGAACGTACTTCGTTAGCAGCGAAGCATTTTTGTGTTCCTTCCCTTGATAACCGAAGACACTATTTAGATATAATGTTCTTGTTTAAAATTCTTAAAGGAGCGATTAAATGTCCGAATCTTTTAGAATTAGTCACTTTCAGTTGTCCGCACCACCCCCTACGTCCTAGATCTCTATTTTATATCAGCTTTGCCCGCAAGAATTACTCTCGGCACACTTTTTTCAGACGAGTCCCTAGTTATTATAATAAGTACCTACTTGATATTGATCCTTTTCACACTTCATTGTCTAGTCTCAAAATGATACTTAGACGTAAATTGTTTTAGTTCAAGTACATATTTCATATAATTAAATATAATACAATGTACACAATGTATAAATGTAACTTTCCGGTTGTCCTAATACCTACCAAATACTAGTAAAAAAAAAAAAAAAAACAACATATCCGATAATTAATGAAACAGACAGTAATGTAATGTCAAACCTGTTTATTGTATTTTTTTGTCTCCTCTGAAGACTAGTAAATAGAATTTAAGTATGGCTCATGATTTCATGATTTCATTTTCTTTATGCTGGTGGTATGTATGTTAACATTATGTACTTAATAATGAACCTCCAGGTCTATGATTCTTAAGTATGTTAAGTACTCTACATTGTACTTCAAATCCATTTGTATATGTGACTGTTTGTGTTCTAAATAAATGAAAAAAAAAAAAATGTCTTGGCAACTTTTTGGTTACGGTGGTTTCCGGAGGTTGTACATTATAAAAATTTCATGTAGTTTTTTTCCTTAATTATCTAACATGTTTTTTTATTTATTTCCAATTTTTTGTTGTTTATTATTTCCTTGCCTTGCCTTTCTTAAAATAAATGCGATTTTATATTTCAGGTGGTTTGTCTTCGATCGGGAATCGAAGACTTTCGTATACTACTGGGATAAAAGCGAGAGAAAACCGCGGGGCGGCGCTTACTTCCAGGTGTGTTGACCAGGCTGCCTATTTATTACCCCTATGCACATATGTAGCTCTATTAAGGGATCATAATGTGGGGAAAATTATACGCCTTAATTCATTCGTGGAAAAACATTATTTTAACTATGGGAATTACATTCTGGAACCGAACCGAAATTACAGATTAGAACCCTATAATGGCAGGTGGAAATATTCTTAAATTACTTTTTTTTGGGAGAGGTACACAGATTTTTATTAAAGGTAGATAGAAATCTGTGCGGAAAGAGAAGAATACCCGAACAGACTCTACACTGTGGCACACAGAAGGTTCAATAGAATGTTTATAAACATTTTATTGAAATTTCTGAACTTCATCCTGACGCTCACTGTAGAGTTAAGACCAATTCGTGGTAGGTAATCAGTGTCTGCTATAAATAAGTTTTTGTTATGTTATCAATTTACTTTTCTTAGACTACATATGTAGGTACGAATGTGTAGGACATCCATCTTTGTATTTATGTCATGAATAAATAATTTTTATTTTTATTTTGAACACCACGTGAACCTAGTCGGAATGAACGAAGGTTGATATTGAGGTGCACGCGCGTCTGTTGACGTCTTTTAGTTAAAGGTTTAATGGCCGTTTTCCAGCCCCAATAACAAAGTAATATTACCTATTTGCAGGTAATCGAAGAAGTATACCTCGACCACGGCAACACCTCGAAATCCCCCAACCCGCAGACCACATTCATAGTGAAGACCCGGCAGCGCCGCTACTACCTGCTGGCGCCGTCCGGCGAGGCGGCGCGCATCTGGATCGACGTCGTGTTCACCGGCGCGCAGGGGTACACGGACTATCTGGACTGAGAACTTATTTAACCTTCATGATGTTTTAAACTATTTTTAGGGCGTTTTTGGTCTGAACATTGCCTTTTAGCATGATTTATAGTAGACATTTTCGTCTGCTGAATAAAAAAGAATGTTTAGGAATTTATGACCTAACCTTGACGGTTAGCCTGAATTATGTGGACATATTCGTTTAATTTGAAATTTTTGTCGAGGTTTGGGGCATTTTTAGCCTGAGTTATGTGGACATTTTCGTCTGATTAGCAAAGTTTTTGACGAAAAGGTGTGGTCTGAACATCACTTATTTAGCCTAAATTATGTGGGCATTTTCGTCTTGTTGGAAGTCTGAACATTACGGACATTTTAGCCTGAATGGTGTTACGGACATTCTCGTCTGATTACCAGTTTTTGTCGAACTGGTTTGGAGCTCTTTTAATCTGAACATTACGGATATTTTAGGCCGAATTGTGGGACAGACATTTTCGTCTGGCTAGTAAAGCATTTTTTCATTACAGACATTTATGTCTAAACATAAAGTTAGGAAAATGTTTGAAGATTTAATCATTACGGACAATTTACGTTGTAGACATTTTGTCAGAACAGACATATTCGTAGTACAATAATAATTTCCTGTACTTTTAACACTTCTAACGAATCTTTGGGCTTATTAAAACCCAGAATTAAAAATGTTTAGAAACTCTAATTGTGACTTTTTAGACGACCTTGTTTTTTGCTAGTTTTAATAAAACTAAGCGAAAGAGATGAGTACTAAAACAATAACTGTAATATAACAAATGGGTAAAATGTACGATCACACCAAAATCAAGCCTAATACAGTATGTGTTTGCTTTGATTCCTAACTACCTATGTATGAAAATACCCAAAACTTTGGATATATATTTCAATTTCGCAATTGTGTGTTTTTATATCGAATATTTTTAATTCGCGAATAGAAAAATCACAGTATTTTTAGCATATAAAAATATACATAATTTGATACGAATTAAAATTATCATTAGGTATTCATACCTTCGACAATAAAAACCCTGTGCCAAGCTTTATATGATAAAAATATTTTTACACGGCAGCTTTATATCAAGGTAGTTTTGGACGAGACTCTTTACATAGTTCCGTCACACATAAATAACTACAACATAAGATAACACACTAGAAATACACAAAGTAAATATCACACGTGAAACTCGGAAAAAACATCTAGTAAATATCACACGTGAAACTCGGAAAAGCATCTGGTAAATATCACACGTGAAACTCGGAAAAAACATCTAGTAAATAGCACACGCGGAACTCGAAAAAAACATCTAGTAAATATCACACGTGAAACTCGGAAAAAATCTAGTAAATATCACACGTGAAACTCGGAAAAGCATCTGGTAAATATCACACGCGGAACTCGGAAAAAACATCTAGTAAATATCACACGTGAAACTCGGAAAAAAATATGTAACGAACGTACAGCAAATTGCCTATGGGAGAATCAATTTTTTTCGCGATTTCGGAGTAGGCCCCATAGTTGCTAACCTAAACGTTAACGGGTTTACGTTAAACTATAATAATACACTTTCAAGTTCCATATTGTGTTACATTTTTTCTTGTGTGACGTCACATTAATGAGTCTCGTGTTTTAATCTAGTGCCTTGCAAGAGACTGACCTACAAATCTGTGTAAATTGTATTAAATGTACCTTAAATATACAGTCAATTTGTAATGAAATGCCAATTTTGTAAGTGCTCAGATTATTTTAGTTTAAGATGTGTGAGGATTTTCAAATGTACTTTAAGGTTGTTTGAAATTATACCTAATGCATTAATGCTTAAGATCTAATATAGAAGTACACTTAAATAAGTACCTAACCAATACGATTGGGATCGTAAAGGTAAAAAAAGAATTTCGACTCTGTTGCCTATATAAGAAGTCTGAAAATCAGAAAGGTGTTTATGAGAGTCCCGTAATATATGAAGCTCGTGTAAATTACACCTAAATGCATTACAATAAAGTTCATATTCGCGATAGTGCGGTCAAAGAACTAACTTATTTTGTATAAGCACGCTTATATACCTTATGTTAAAGAATAATAATGTTACCATTATTAGCTATATATATTATGTATTACTGGCAACTTTACATTGCCAAAACGCATGTTTGTATTAACTTTGTAACATTGTCGAAAACACACAAGTAACCCTTTCAACTATATTTGCCATGTACAAAAATGTCACTCACACGCCAACATCTTCGATTCAGGAGATATATCTTTAATTCAGGTCATTAAGAGCTTAAAATTAGCATTTATAGCATAATGAATTCGACGTTTAAAAATAAAACTAATTTCGGACCGACATAATTGAGAAATACGACCTCTAGAGAACAGTCAGACAGATGCAAACTTTTCCCCCAAACTGAAACGGTAACGCTTCGCTTCGCTCGGTCAGTAAAAAAAATATAATCTTAAACTAAAAACACGAGTCAGACCAAGATAAGTTGGCAGCAATTTTGATAGCGCAGACGGTGTACGTGTTATTTTTAACGTCAAACTTCTATGAAATTATGACGTTTACTTAACACTTGCACCGTCTGGGCAAAATCACTACCAACTTATCTTGGTCTGACTCTATATTGATCAAAGAGAATTTGAAATAGAGGTGAATTGTCAAAGAAAACTTTATAGCTACGAGTATAGTACATTTACCGCCATCTTTCGACACATGATTAAAACTTTTAGAACGCCATTTGAGTTTGATCCTTATAGGGACCGTGCGCGTTGGAGGGTCTGCCATCTTGTGCTCTGAATCGGAACCATAAACATGTACATTTACACGTCACGTGTTTTCTTGTGCATAGTAGGTTCTGCCATCTTGTGGGCTACATCGGAACAATAAACATCACATTTACGCCTCGCGCCTAAATTCTGACGGCTCCTGTGCTGCCTCCTACAATTCATGCACGCTCCCTATTATTTCACTGTGATAAATTTGTTAAATATCAAAAAGTGGCGCCATCTTACCGGGCATCGGCTATAGGTTGTTACGTCATCGCTCGAAACGATGCCGCCATACCTTTGGCCTTTGATCTATTAGATGGCGCCACTTTTTGATATTTAACATATATCAGTGAAAGAATAAGAATCAAAGTCAACTGGCGTTCTAAAAGTGTTAATCATGTGTTGAAAGATGGCAGTAAATGTACTGTGACTACTAAGTTTTCTTTGACAATCCGCCTCTATTTCAAATAATCTTTGATATTGATATGCGAGAGTATAAAGAAGTTCTTGGTGTATATTGATATTTAGCGTTTTTGGCATTGAAAGGGTTGCATGCTTTGTATAACACACAAGCATTATTGAATACAACCCATCTTAGAGCAAATGTGTGAAAAATCGACAGTGTATAACATATAAATGGAATGTATTGTAATTGTGTGATTCGTTTGTACAATGAAATGGCTGAAACCAATTATTTTAGATCATAAGGTCACATTATTATTAACCAAGCAAGTAAATAAAGCATTTACATAATTTATCGTTTTATTCCCAGTGACTAATTTTACTGATAAATAAATAATAAGGATCGTGTCATTCACGAAGACGCGTGGCTTGATTCTTATTGTCATGTAATTAAAGGTTAGATTTGACAAATCTGCGCGTCATCGTGGATGGCACGAGCTATAAACCTCCTGCGGTGGCAGCATGGTCCCATTTTTATCACCTGTCACTATGCCCATTTCGCGCTTACATACTTGTTAGAACGTGACAGGCAAGGTGACAAATGATAAAGAGCCGACCATCTTAGCCCTACAGAACTGAAAAGCGATTGTGTATAATAAGGACCCGGCCGAATTTTTAGTCATCTTTTTGCATTTGTGACGTTCCACGGTAAAGGTACCTTATGGCGATTGCCGCTTACGCTATTATTAAAGACGCTCCAAGACTAATCAGGCGCTACGCGACGTAACCGCCAACCGCAATAAGGTACCTTTATCCGTGGAGCGTTACTTTTTTGCAACTGAGTTTTAAACCCACGCGTTTTGACCACCACACATATAAAGGTTTAACGGCCACACAACACCTCGTGCCCTGCGCAATTCATCATTATTATAACATGTCTACAGTTTTCTATTACAGACTGTTTTGACCTATAATTTTTAAATCTCAATCAAAACTCATATATTCATCAGTCAACTAAGGCCCAACATAATATATACAATAATAGACACTATGACGACACAACTGTTATTTGCTACGTCACCTGTTCTGTTCATTAAGGTGGTTCGACTAGGTTACCCAAAGCTTAAACCTCACTAGATGGCGCCACAATTGCAAATTTTGAGTTTTAATTTTTTTGTGGAGTAGTCTTTGGTATTTCTATACTGTAAATTATGTTAAGCGCACTCTTTAAATAAATATTGAACTATTAAAACAAACATTGAACACTTCATTGTACAAAAACTACCCCTTAATGTCGACAGAATGTTTCTTGACTCTATTTCTAACTGTCACTCACACATTCAAACAGTCGTACTGGGATCCTTGTAGTAGACAATTTGGCACAGCGTGAGTAGGCTTCAATAGCGTTGCGGTATGTACGTGGAAATACATTCAAGGGGATGTGGGTTCGAGACTCATTAATTTTTTTTTGTTATCAGTATTATCAAGTACGTTATTAATAAATTATTTTATGAGAAATATGAGCGTTTTTCCATAAAAATATTAAAAATCTGATTCTCACACATCATGATATTTTTGGGTTCTTCCAACTCAGAATCACTAGCATAATCAATCCTCGTGCTATAAAAACCCGAAAATTTGTATTGAAATTTTAGTTTTACACTGAGATTTCTTTCACACTAAAATGTGACGTAATGGTATGGATATTTTAGGATATCTTTTTTTAATGCTAGGGTGGAGAAGATTCTAAGTAGAATGAACCTAAGAAAGTCCAAATTTGTAAGTCAGATTTTCCGGTAATTTTTTCAAAAAAAAAACGCTGTTTTCCCTTACTGCCCAGCCTTTAAAAAAGTAGGTACTATTTTACAGTAGAATTAAAAGCTTTTTTTACGATACATTTAATTAAATTACAGTGAGTTACAAAATTGCATGGCCTTCTATTTATAACCATTATAAAAAGAAATGAGATATTTACCATGTTTGTTTATATTATTGATTTCCCGATATTTTGACACAACTAGAAGTTTCACACAATGCCTAGGGATAGAAAATTATTTATTTATTTTATTTATTGTCAATTTCATTCAACGGATCACATCATATCCAATTTATGTGTTTATGTATTGCATTGTTTTCTACCTAGTTGGTTATTAAATTCTGTTACTGCAATAATCTTTATCTACATAAAATATACCAACGAAAGTTTAATAAAGTATATATTATAAAATAATAAGTAAAATGAAGTACACAAAATCAGGAATCACATATGACAATATCATTCAAAATCGCCTCCTCTGGCTTTGACACAGGCCCTGAAACGACGAGGCCAGTCATCAATAGCGGCACGCACGATTGTCATGTCTAATTCCGTCACTGTCTTAACTATGGCCCGCTTGAGGGAGTTAAGATTTGTGTGGGGTTTAGCACAGGCTTTCTCCTCAATAACCTGCTATATGGCATAATCCAGGGGGTTAAGGTCCGGGCTGGAGAACGGCCAGTCTTCGTGGGCAATAAAGTCAATTTTGTTCCTTCGAAACCTGGCTTGAGTTGTTTTTGCCTTATGTGCAGGAGCTGAGTCTTGTTCAAAGATCCATGGCTGGTTTTGAAATAGGGTGTGGCTTAAGGGCTTCACTATTGGTTCGAGAACGGTTTCCAGTTTCCGGTTTTCACACCTTTTTCACAGAAATGAATCTGTGTTAGCCCTGAGTATGACACACCCAAAATCATGTTTGGCGGGTGCCCACATGTGTGCAACGCAATAGGGTTGTTTCCATCTACAAATCTTAGGGCATAATTGTATCCCAATAAATTCTTTTGGATTATAAGAACACGTTAAACTACTTTTAGGGGACCTGTAATGACCATATTTTTGTAAATATTGAATTTAAAATATCTTTTGGCACACGTCACGTGACCAAACTCGAAACATCATTGAAGATTCTGATGACGTCACAACTCTCGGATGGACACTGTTGACAGTTAGGCGATTAACAACAAATGACAAATATCAGTTGACAGTTCGTATCTTCTACGTGTGTATGTAGTTATGTGTCAAATCATAAACTGTGACGTCACACAATTTTCAAAGAGCGTTTTGGGCGCGAAAGCATCTGTCAAAATATATTTTGTTAATTTAACAATTTAAAGCCGTTTTTAGTATAAAAGCTGAATTTTAAGGCAACTTTTAGTTAATATAGAAAGTAATACAAGCGTTTCAAAAAATTGGAATACGGTTCTCTTTTAGGCCCCAATTCATTATAGATACGACGAGATAAGCGTTATGTGTGGTATATAATTATAGCTCACAAATCCACCACATTATGTCATTTTTTATTTTTTCGGTAGCATTTGTTTTAACAGGAATAAAGAGGTTGCAAATCGAGTAACAGAACTTCAGAACAGATAACATTTGATATTTACCAGTCGCTTTTCGGTGAAGGAAAACATCGTGGGGAAACTGGACTAATACCAACAAGGCTTAGTTTTACCCTCTGGGTTGGAAGGTCAGATGGCAGTGGCTTTCGTAAAAACTAGTGCCTACGCCAAATCTTGGGATTAGTTGTCAAAGCGGACCCCAGGCTCCATTGAGCCGTGGCAATATGCTGGGACAACGCTAGGAAGAAAGAAAGAAATCGAGTAACAGAACTTAGTAACCAACTAGGTATAATAGTTATGATGTAAATGTCCATATCATGTTGGAGTCATATATTAGCCAACTAATTATTCAAGATCAATACACTTAGCTCCCTTAGGTATTCGCCTAAGTACAATCTCGGGCAAAATTGAGTTTTATAAAAATGAACTCGTTTCTAGGTCATATTTTCTATGAATTGGTCATTTTTGTAGACTCCAATTACAGTTACACTTTTCCTGGTTTTTCGCGGACCAGAATATCGATGATTTTTGTAACTTGATTTAGACGTCGCTATCATTTTCAATCCAAAAACACATAAAATCACAATTCAGAACATGCGGCAGCGTTGTTTTCTATCAAGTACGTCAAGCACCAGGGCGGCTACCGGGAAAATCGAAATTCGTCAATTTCGGGCATTTTTCTCTGTCACTCTAATTACGTCTTAGTGAGAATAAAAGAGAAAGATCCCCGCAATTTGCGAATTTAGGTTTTCGCGGTAGGCCCCCAGGTCCTGTCAAGTTTCAGCAGTGTTGCCAGGCGAGCGGAAGAGAATTATCGTACTTGAGAGTCAATATTATTGTACCGTTGAAAAAAATATCGTACGCCAATCAAAAAGGCAGCCCCTAAAAATGTCTAGCAAAATAAGCTTAAATTTCCAATTAATAATAAAAAAAAGACAATTTTCGTCTAAATTGCGCAAAAAATCTGTTTATGTTTGTGTATTTTTGGGATAGACTCAAACGGTATACAGGAAATTGAGACATTTTAAACTTTAAACTTACACCAAGGAGCCGAACACCCAAAATATACTAATTTTAGCCTATTTCTGAGAGAAAGTGTCATATTTTGCTTCAAATTACTAGACTTTTAAGGTGGCATCATCCAAGGCCTGAAATTATAGTACTTTAGTGTACGATAATGCTCTTTGGAACATTATGTCATACCAGGGCTCAAATTATCGTACATGTACGACAATTATCGTACGCCTGGTCACACTGAGTGTCAGTGTCGACAGAGTCAGCTAAAAACGCGTCAAACATTGCAACGTCGCGCCGATGGCCGTCCGAAGCATGAAGTGGCAACGCCGCAATGTATTTGTACACGACATTTGTCACACACACATGAGTAAAATTTATAAAAATATAACGTTGATTATTGCATGATTTCTGTATGAAACAAAGTTTTTCTATTAATTTAGCGCAAATGAATATTCGAAAGTAGATAGATGCGCAACTATTTATGTAATAATATTGTGTAATTAATTAATAAATAGCGATTGTTTTTTGTATGAAAATCGAACCACCTTAAGTTATTACTAAAGAGAAGCCATACCAAACAATGATATTGTCGCAATCGCAACCTGTAGCAAAACATCGTAAGCGCCGTAAAATTCATGGCGCTTACGCGTTTAGGTCGCGAGATTCACGCTCCGCTTCTATGGTTTGTTGTCAAAAGAACAACTCATGGCGCAAAATACTGGTTCTCTGGGTCGGTTCTAATTAGTAATAATATTCCGGTGTAGTGTAGTATTCGGCAGACTCCCACGGAACTCGGAACCGTTGAAATATCACATCCTTCGGCCATTTTTAGGGTTCCGTAGCCAAATGGCAAAAAACGGAACCCTTATAGATTCGTCATGTCCGTCTGTCTGTCCGATTCTGTCACAGCCACTTTTATCCGAAACTATAAGAGCTGTACTGTTCAAACTTAGTAAGTGGATGTATTCTATGAACCGCATTAAGATTTTCACACAAAAATAGAAAAAAAACAATAAATTTTGGGGGTTCCCCATACTTACAACTAAAACTCAAAAAATCTTTTTTCATCAAACCCATACGTGTGGGGTATCTATGGATAGGTCTTCAAAAATGATATTGAGGTTTCTAATATCATTTTTTTCTAAAATGAATAGTTTGCGCGAGAGACACTTCCAAAGTGGTAAAATGTGTGTCCCCCCCCCCGTAACTTCTAAAATAACAGAATGAAAAATCTAAAAAAAATATATGATATACATTGCCATGTAAACTTCCACCGAAAATTGGTTTGAATGAGATCTAGTAAGTAGTTTTTTTTTAATACGTCATGAAATTAAAAAAAAATTTTTTTTTTCAACATACCCATACATGTGGGGTATCTATGGATAGGTCTTCAAAAATGATATTAAGGTTTCTAATATCATTTTTTTCTAAACTGAATAGTTTGCGCGAGAGAACCTCCCAAAGTAAAAAAAAGTGTGTCCCCCCCCCTGTAACTTCTAAAATAACAGAATGAAAAATCTAAAAAAAATATATGATATACATTACGATGCAAACTTCTAACGAAAATTGTTTTGAACGAGATCTAGTGAGTAGTTTTTTTTAATACGTCATAAAATTTAAAAAAAATTTTTTTTCGTCAAACCCATACGTGTGGGGTATCTATGGATAGGTCTTCAAAAATGATA
This sequence comes from Cydia pomonella, assembly GCF_033807575.1. Lineage (NCBI taxonomy): Eukaryota > Metazoa > Arthropoda > Insecta > Lepidoptera > Tortricidae > Cydia > Cydia pomonella. Next base: position 7,310,779 of record NC_084726.1, read on the forward strand.
TTTAGGTTCCTAATATAATTTTTTTCTAAAGTGAATAGTTTGCGCGAGAGACACTACCAAAGTGGTAAAATGTGTGTCCAAAGTGGTAAAATGTTGAACGAGATCTATAGTTTAAGTAGTTTTTTTTAATACGTCATAAAGGAACCCTTCATGGGCGAGTCCGACTCGCACTTGGCCGCTTTTTTACAACTAGGGGATACATCGAGTTACAAAATATTCCTATCAACTTCTTGAAGGTCGCTTACATTACTCTTTGGAATTAAGAAAGAAAAGTTTTTCGTACAATTATAAATAGTTATTTTAAACTTATTTTGATGTCATGAAATGTCAAAACAACGTAATGTATGAATTTGGCCTAACCTCACTTTCTATTTATTTCACACACAGTTCTTTTAAATTTTACAATGGATGGTAAGAAAACCAAGAATTATTCAGATTATTGTTGTGTTGTGCCACGGTGTTATGGTTGTTGTATACAGTTCGCGCGCAAAGTAAATGACGTTACAATGAGCAATGTATCATTCACCTTCACCACCAAAAGTTTTAGGTCGACGAAGCGTATTAAGCCGGAGTTACATTAGAGCCACACCGCGTGGGATTGCAATCGGTTACATACATTTTGTATGAACGTGGTTACATTAGCTCAGTCCCGCGTGTCGCCGAGCGAGCTGACGCCACGCAGACCGCTCGATCTCGATCGGCGTGGGCGCGGTGGTGGGGGTAGTTGCGTTGGCTCACTCCGCGCTAGTATAATCACCACGTGGGCATTCACGCATTGGAGCCAAGCCGACGAGTCCCGTCAAGTTTTAGGTGCGGACTGAACTGACACAAAAAATAATCAGCACGCGCGGCTACACTACTGTAGTATAATCACCAGCCGTTGAGTCAGGCAGCGTTGCGACACGCGGCGTGGCTCTAATGTAACCCCGGCTTTAGCATTGACTTCCAGCGCGCGCCAGGCCAGCGTAGCTGACTATGTAGTCGCTTTGTAGCGAAATGTTCCTACGATTTCGCTACAAAGAGAAGAGAAGTTTCCTAGCGGTTGGCGGGCAGTGAATGTTAACAATAAGCCTGGATTTAGTGTTGCACAGTAAAGAGAGGTCGGCGCGGCATACAAAAATGTTGAAGCCTCGGTCAAGACAGGCAGGCTCGACGCTAACGCCTACTGCCGTAGATACATTAGTTAAATTAAAACTTGAAACAATTGGCGGTCGGATTCAGTGTCGATCGTGTTTCGTGGCCAAGGCGTTAGTGTTGACGAGGCGCTACGGTCAAGATAAAGATAGTTTATTTTTCAAGTAGGCATACCCAGTGGCGGGGCAAGACAAAAATGTTTTGTGGGCAAGGTACATTTAGTGATGCCCTCTGGTGGCGCATGATATAACGAACATTTATAGGTTGTGTCCGAGATAATACTTATTTGCCGCGAGGTCGTAGGCGGTGGCCCACGTCGCCCACGCCTAACGCCGCCTCTGGGCATACCTATTAATGATATTATAATGCGCTTTTGAACCTCAAATAAAGCTACACCGGCTCTAAACCTACAGCTTGGCGCGAGAAGAGTTAAGTTCCTCCTCAATTGGAGAAGGGTATTCCAATATGGAACCGGCAAGAAACCCCTTCCATACCTTGATGATAGAAAGGTTTGCAACCAAACCTGATTGAAAAATTTACCCCTTTTCATCAAAAAACTAAGCATAGTACAAAGAGTGGGAACCGCGCCCGGTGCGTTTGTATGAAGATAACTTACGTCCCCAATCTTTGTACTATGAACTAAGTATACGTTTTCGTAAGTTTGCCGTTTAGTAATATAAAATCACATTTCAGAAGGCCTGGTGGACAATTGCTGTTACTGCATTAGTTTGCGTACGGGCTGCATAATAATCGCGTGGCTGGCGGCATCGGCGCTTATTGTAGGGGTCGGATATCACTACTTCGGTGATTTCGGTACGTATACTTTGAGAGTTCCGTAGCCAAATGGCACAAAACGGAACCCTTATGGATTCGTCATGTCTGTCTGTCTGTCCGTCTGTATGTCACAGCCACTTTTTTCCGAAACTATAAGAACTATACTGTTGAAACTTGGTAAGTGAATGTATTCTGTGAACCGCATTAAGATTTTCACACAAAAATAGGAAAAAAAAACAATAAATTTTGGGGGTTCCCCATGTCATATTATGTATGTGGGTATGCAGCGGATTTGCATTTGTGAGGTCTACCTGTCTCTAAAAATATACAGTCAGTCATTGCTCGATCTCGTTGTTTTATTGAAGTGTTCCCTATACTTTTACACCCCATACTTAGAACTGAAACCCAAAATTTTTTTTTTTTCATCAAACCCTTACGTATCTATAGATAGGTTTTCAAAAATGATATTGATGTTTCTAATATATTTTTTTTCTAAACTTAATAGTTTGCGCGAGAAACACTTCCAAAGTGGTAAAATGTGTGTCCCCAGAGGGGGGGGGGGCTGTAACTTCTAAAATAAGAAAATGATAAAACTAAAAAAAATATATGATTTACATTAGCATGCAAACTTCCACCGAAAATTAGTTTGAACGAGATCTACGAGTAGTAAGTAGTTTTTTTTATACGTCATAAATGGTACGGAACCCTTCATGGGCGAGTCGCTGCTAAATTACTACAAATTGACTAAGTCTCACAGTAAGCTGAATAAGGCTTGTGTTGTGGGTTCTTATACGACGACGTATAATGTACAAATACTTAAATAAATAGCAGGAACAAATAAGGAATCCGTGTTCATCACACAAATAAATGCTCTTACCAGGATTTGAACCTGGGACCATTGGCTTGATGGGCAGGGTCACTACATAGGCCAGACAGGTTGTCCATATTATTACAAACAACACAGTTACATATAATACAATATTGGGTTAGATAAATGTAAACACTTGACAATAGTAAACATTTACCATCTGGAGGCACGGCAGTGCCCCCGCCAAGACTAGCAATGCGAAGCGCAAGGGCACTATCTACCTTTTCTCGAGGCGCTTCGTCGTCTTTTGAATCCTCATAACTTGAGTTTGGATTATACCAGATAAACTAAATTCACGAGATATAATGTCAATATTGGACTTTTTAAGCATAAAAAAATTCAACTGCATAGCTCTTATACTTTAGATGTTTTAGGTTAACTGAGAATTGTTTTTTTTTTCAGATATGTTCGAAGATTTCTGGTGGGTATTTCTCATTATATACTTTCCCGCGCTATTTGAAGTAATCAACAGCATTGTGTTTCTTTGCTGTCTAAACGCGGTAATAATATATACCTATTATTTAATATTAATTACCTAGTTCGTAATTTCATGTAGGCCTAACAGGAGTGGCTGGACAGTATCTCGCCCGCAAGATAGACTACACCCATCGTTCTCTAACCGTATTAATTAGGGTGAAATCACCAAAAGATGGACACTTAAGCGACAACTTTAGATTTATTTGTACGTATGTTATAATTGTCTTTCATCGAATTTTATTTTTAATATGATTCAATTCAACATATAATCAAGATGAGATTAAACGATTCTGAAGTCTCTTTTCAATATTCAGTATTTTTATAAAAATAATTATCTGCCACAATATAGGCCAATTTGCCCAGAAGATAAACAATGTGCCCTAATTATGAACAATTTGTTCCCTATTGTTGAACCAATTGTGTGAAAAAAAAAACCTTTTTTTACACACATAAACCTTTTTTTAATGATATATTAGGTAATTACCTATGAAATTGGCGTTTTGTATGGAGAACTTTAACGAAATTCGATTTTTCATACAATGAATTTTGCTGGATTATTTTGTGATGGCATTTTTAAGGCACATTTTCTATCAAATTTTTTTAAAATCTGTCCCGTCAGAAAAATATAAGTCATTTAAATACTCGGCAGCACATGAAAAGAGCTGTTTTCAGGGCGGTATTCTGAATACATAAAACAATAAAAGTAGCAAATAATTGTATGTAAAATCGTTGTTACGTAGCGCACTAATGATATTTAAAAATACTTCGAAGTTACTATTAAAATAAATAAACTATGACATGACTAATACTTATGAACAGAAACGCCAATTTCATAGGTAATGACCCAATAAAAGTAGTATTATACAAGTAATATTAGATGACTCCAACTAATATGTGTTCGACATCATTACAGCTTTTAGTTTTAATCCATATATTTAGTTTATTTAAACATTCTTTAGAGCTTACTTTAACAACTTATTTATATAATTATACAATTTAACCGACTGAGCTACATACTGGCAAAAACAGATTTTGGTACAGGAGCTGTTATCACATCAGGTTTTCTTCGTTTAGATTTATTTTCGTCTGTTTCGGGTTTATATATGTATGGTTTCTTTATGCTTTCGTAAAACTGAATTAATTATATATTCTTTCTTTAAGTTCCGAAATTTGGTAGAGCTCACTGGTAGCTTAAAGTACATTACCTTGCTTAACGCTCTTTAAGCCCTTTCTAATTCCAAAAACTTAGTTTTTGTGGCACCGCCCCAGATTGGAATACAGTATGCAAGAACCGACTAAGCAAGAGAAATTTGATTAAGTAGCTTTTTTGTTGCTACGTGTCGAAGTTTTTTAAAGATCCACATCATCTTTCGAGTTCGCGACATGATTAGTTCAATATGTACATGCCAGGTAAGTCCCTGATCTATCATGATGCCTAAAAATATTTTGTGTACTCAACTTTGTGGATTTCTGGGCAAGTACAATTTACATTCAGGTATGTATCTTCAAAGTGAAGGTGGAGTTGGGCTGCGTTCTCTTGTATTTAAGTAAGTAAATATTCTTTAATGCACCAACAAATATGCATTTTACATACATGTAAAACTACAAATGAATTTTAAAGGAAAATAGAACCAGATAACAACAGGCGGTCTTAGCGGCGGTTTGGTATTTAGTAAAGCATATGAAGTTAGATTTTGCTATGTTTAATGTCAGTAGGTTATTTTCTAGCCACTGAGCAATTTAGTCCAAGCAAGCTAGTCCAGACTCAGCGGTTCTCCTGACATCTTCCCAGCTATCCCCCCAGAACAGAATATCTGTATCATCAGCGTAAGCAAAGATCGATCCGTTATCGATGTTAAGTTGACAAAGTTGGTTGACGTATGTTAAGAAGAGAGCATGGGCTGTTTAATTAAAAATCTTATCCCTAAAAGATGACAGAAAACTATGATAATTTACTAGTTCAACTTTTGGGCTCAATTCCAATACATGAATTCGTTAAATATTCATGTCGTTCAATATTAGGGTACTTGATTTTGGTTTTATACTGGTCTTTTGGGGTTAAAACGTTCAAAGATAGGGCACCGTGTTCACCTTCTGGGCATTTTGCCCTATTTCATTACATAATATTTTTTATAAAAATACTGAATTACAATATGAGCATATGGAATAATTAATTCTAATGTAGATCATATGCTGAATCATATTAAAAAAATAAAGTTGTTAAAAATAAGTTACAACATATGTAAAAAAAAATCTAAAGTTGGGGAAGTCGCTTAACTGGTCACCTTTTGGTGACTTCACCCTACTAGGTATACCCAGGTAAACTTAAGTTTAACGGGCAGTACTAGAAGGTAAGTTTAGGCAACTCTAGTGGATAATTTTCTATTACTTAAAACACCTTGCATCTTCTCTAATATAACTAATATTTGCGTTCCCTTTCAGTATGAGGAATTTGCGAAATTTTACTTTATGGAAGCGTGTGTCGTCAAACTGGCAATGGATTTAGCACTGGCAATGTTTTTCATAGTTTTGGGGTGTGGGGACCCAGATGAACCTTGGACGCTACAGGCAATAAACTATTATGCTATGGGTATAGCTGTTTTTTATACGTGTAAGTGCCTTTTTCACTTCAGACCGCGGCGGAAGTGCGCGCACGCAAAGAAAGGGAAATGTTTTTATCAGTATAGTATATGTCTAGTAGTGGGATATGTATTACCTAATGTTTGTTCCTTTGTGGAACTTTTGACAAACACCTGGGACGATTCTGATGATTCTGAGCGTTTTCACATTTCCCGATATTGGATGAAAGTAAGATGTAAGACATAGGTATGCGTTTTTCTGTATTTATTTATTCATTTTATAAACATGATAACAAAAAAAACAATAAATAATGAAAAAACGGCGTACTTATGGCACTCTCTTGGAGCTGTTTTTCTCATAGGCGCCTTTCCACGTCCGATATCGGAAGGGCGCTTCCGGTAATTTTAGCCATGTCGGAGCCACCCATCAGCTGTCGGCCGATAATATTTGTTTGTGTGCGTATTTGTAGGTATAATGCTCGTTGTAGTGTGCGTGACCGCTAAAGACAGTGTTAGTAGTAGGATAACGAAATATCGGATCGGATAATGTGAAACCGCTCTTACGTCTATCGGTTCAACTTAATTGTACGAGTATCACTAAAGGCTTGACTACATTAATTAATATGGTGACAATCAGACGTCATAGGTAATTATGAAAAAGAAAATATGTAAATCAACGTACTATGACTATGACTATGACTTAGCGTCATTGCTCACAATAATGTGGACATGTCTCGAAAAAGGATTAAAAAATGAATCATTTAATTACTTAATCCAAGCATTTTAATTACTAGTCAAAAAACACAAATATTAAAAGTTTTAATCATGTGTTTAACGATGACATTAAATTTATTGTGGCTACAAAATTTTCTTTGACAATCCACCTCTATTAAAAATTCTCTTTGCTTTCTAACAATACGGGCCTGTTTCACAATGTCCAAGTAAAGTCCCGAATAAGCTACTTGTCGCTTATCTGAAGAATATCTAATTTATAAATAAAGTAACTCACAGATAATACTTCTTGCAAAACTCAGCACTTTATCTACCAGTTAAGCTTATTTGAAGATTGTAAAACGCTAACGATGACTTTACTCGACAGACAAGTAGCAAGTAATAGCTTATTAAGCACTTTACTTGTACATTGTGAAACAGACCTTAAATGGTTTGTATTTGTTTTGTTTTTTAAAACTTGTTTACTGACAATCTTAAAAAATGAGTTTTCTCTTTCAGATTTCAATATCTACTTCTTAATAGTGGCGCACAGTTATAGGAGCAAAAGATATTCAGAAAACAGCAGCAGTAGTTTCAGTTCCAGAATCAGTTCTTCCAGAAGCAGTGCTTCCAGAAGCAGTGCTTCCAGAAGCAGTGCTAACAGAAGCGACACTGTTGCAAAATAGCCGCTTTGCTCAGAAGTTTAGCTTTACTTTTTTGAAATACAAAATAGTACATTACGATACAAGTGCGAAAAATGGGAAATTCGAAACGAGTGGCGATAAATTGAAAGACGACCGAAGGGAGTGTTTTAAATCGACACGAGTTGCGAATTGCCTATTCGCATATGTATTACAGTACATATGGTGCTACTTTACCGCACTAGTGCGAAAATTAGCATATTACGTTACTGTGTCGAATATTTAAAGGGCCATATGTACTGTAAAACGTTGTACGATACATGTGCGAATAGGTAATTCGCATCTCGTGTCGATTTAAAACACTCCCTTCGGTCGTGTTTTAATTTATCGGCACTCGTTTTGAATTTCTTATTTTTCGCACTTGTATCGTAATGTACTATTGTCTCGAATTGCCAAAAACATCAACGTTTCCTATTCTCGCACTTAAGAGGGAAGAATAGCTTTGCGATCCTAGCAAAATAACGGTACTTTTTCTATGAAATTCAATTTCTGGAGAAAACGTTTTCCACTAATTCACTTTGATTGATGTTGATTGCTTCAGTATATATTCTAGGTTTCGCTTTAAAAATAAAATTCTAATGAAAATTTTGAAAACAGGAAAACCTTTATCCCCTTTTCATTGTGTCAGTAACATACTAAAAATCATGGACATGAAAAACATTTAGAAGTGGAAAAACATTTTCTCTTTTTGTATGGACGATCTCGTGCTATAAGACTTCGCTATTAAACTCAACTAATGTCAACTATGAAAGTAGATTAATTTTATTTTCTAAGTATACTAATAACGTATTCCTGATATTGTGTAGAACGCAAAACTGCTGTTAGGTAGTTAGTAGCACCAACTCGACCGACCCTTTCGCAAGTGCTGGGCGACCATGTGGGTGTAATAAGCGCTTGAGCAATTAATATTGATGTAGGTATATATTTTTAGACTTATTTATCAAATATCGTGTTTCATCGATCGATCGATCAAGATTTCTGGATTCTGGATCTCGGTTTGCGATCCGTGGGGTCTTTTGCATGAGGACGGAATCATGAACGGAGCAAAACGACCACAATTGCAACTACTACCTGCAAAACTACTACCTTGCAAAAGGTCCTCAGGTTCGTTAAGTAGCTTCAGATGGCCGAAGTGCAAACTCAAAAAGTAGCCGAAAAAACCTCACGTGATTTGTGCACAAGCCCTGTAAAGCAATAACTTTACAAGTAGCACGTGGACTACCTGCTGTTGACTCCAAAATGGTGGTTAAACGCGTTTCAAGATTAATTCTTCATTCTCTGCACACTATTACATTAGTTGATTGCATAATAAGCTATCGATATTACACTTTAAACAATATGAATGAGCAAAATACAAAGGAATTAATCACAAGGCGTGACTATCAAGATGGCGCTCGAACCGGAAGTCGGCTTCGGCCTTAAAATTGACACTTGTTCGTAAATTCTTGTTTACTGCCCTTAATACCATAAATACTACTATAAAATAGTTATAGCTATGATATATCTAGTTTTCGTAATGTTTATTTTGTATCAAATAATTTTAAGATTGACTTTAATTAAATATTTATAATAAGATATTGTATCCACCTTTTTTACGAGTTTTTTTTTACAACAGCTAAAAGCGTCAAAATGAATAATCAAATTAGAATAGAAAAAGATATTTAGACAGCAAATCAGGGGCCCATTTCTCGAACACGGTATTAGACGAATATTATTATTTATTTATTTTTTCTATTTATTTAAGAGCTTGTCACCGAGGTGAACATGTCGCTCCATAAAAAAACAACAATACAATATTCTTATACAATTAACTAATTCTATTAACAATAGCCTTTCGTACAAGCTGTAGTAGCGCCATGGCAGAGTCTGACAGAGGAGCAGCCAGAACGCTATTGCAGCCCCCGACATCAAACATAGTATTATGGCTTGAAAAAGCCAGTTGTATCCCAGCGGCTTCATTCCGGACACATTCCATTATAACATGGTACACGTCTTCTAATACGTCACATTCATCACAATTAGGAGAAGAAACTTTCTTCATTAAATAACCGAACTGATTCAATGGGATATGTCCACAACGTAGTCTCATCATCAATACAATGTCACGTCTACTAAGGAAACAATCAATCCACGGTGTCATTAGAGGATGTGGTTGGATTGTCTTGTACCAAATACCCTTTTCTGTTGATCTCTTATCAAAGTATTCTTTCCATAAAGTATAGGTTCTCTGTTTGGCTGAAAAGATACAGTCCGTATAAAAAGGTAAGGTATTGCATTCTATTCCACCATGACAAGCCAGCCTGGCTATGGAATCCACTACTTCATAAAAATATTATTAATACCTACACAAACTGTCAAGTATGTGTTACCATGGCAACACGCTAATAATATTAGTCTAATATTATTAGCGTGTTGTCATGGTAACACATACGATTTGACAGTTCGTGGACTTATAGTATTAGTTTAATACCGTTCCAGAAACGGGCCCCTGTAGTAGTTAATAAAAGTTTAAGAAATTAAAAAGAAAATGAGTCTTCACTGAGCAATGCAGTTGGCATGCCTAGCAAGATGCTGGTTTCCCATGGGGCATAAACTACGGAAGGTGGAGATAAGGAACGAAATCTCCATGTACCAAAAAGTGTCATCAAAAAACTTTAAATAGGTGGCGCTACAATACCAGCGCAATTCACTCCGTCAATAGCGCCTAGGTTCTTAGCTACTCTGGAGAGATTTGGAACTATTATTTATAGCTAACAGCTGGACACTTTTGCCACAGTTCTACCATAAGAGATGCCACTCCTCTTAATTCCACACTCCATAGCATAAACTACTGTAGCATTCCAATCGTACATCGATTAACTCCCAACGAAAAGATAAAAATGTGGCGTTCCATGCCTAAAGGGTCCTTATGCTTCATGTGCATCCTTATGCATCTCTTCCCCTTCCCAACATTTCAATTCAATTGATAAACCATAACAGCACAAGTATACAAATGCATTAAAAAGTAGTTATCATTGTATAGGTAGTGGCATACATGTAACTTGCGGGTATGTATGTTAGATAACGTGGGTCAATGCATTTTTTTGTTCCTGTGGACCAATATTGTCAAGAAGAATTACCCACTTAGGGCGGCATGTATTGCAACCCTATGAGGTACAGAACATTACGGTCCAAAGAATCTGGAATTTCTTGGATTCAACTGGCATTAGTAATGAACTTTAAAGGGCTGTCACAATAGATCAATGTTGGCCACCAACTCCGATAATAATAAATAATAATAAGGTGGGTCAAATCTTGGAAGCTAAATTTAATCCACTTCCGAGTACGTAAATCGAATGACAATTCAATATTATGATGACATGGAGCTAATCTGATGATGGAGACAGGAGGTGGCCATGGAAACTTTGTGATAAAACAATGCAAACTAATTGTGTTTGCGGTTGTAAGGATTGTCTCAATGGGAACCAATTAGTTGCCTGTGGAAAGAAAAGTACGGTCGGCGATAAAGGCAATAAGTACTTCATTTGTACTTACTTTAAATTAATCTTAACAAATTAGGAGTAAAAGCCAACAGTATCTGGGGTTGCTGTAGGGCATCCTCCCAGCAACCAACCTTGAGTACCTATTGTGCACTAAATCCTCATAATTATAATAAAAAATGCCAAAATGCAATGTGGGGTTGCTGGAAAGTATGACGTAAGGAATTTAGTTTAGTGGCAGGTTAAGGTTAGGTTGGAACGGAACCAGTACGATGACATTTTTATGCCATTTTCTGTTATATTTTCTGTAGTATTCGCCAGCAGAAAGTTTCAGAATTAATACTTTTTAGATTTAGGATATGTATGTATGTATGATACTTTATTGCACATAAACAGGTTAACATAAACAGACAAAACCAAACAAAGAAAATGTTATGTACAAAGGCGAACTTATCTCTTACAGCTAACCTTTGAGAAAATGTAAAAGACAAATCAATATGAACCATATTAATATGAGAATTATTTAATTAAAGTGTATAATTCAGGTAAGTCGTGAAAAGAGTGGGATCAAGAACACTTCCTTGCGGAACGCCGAATTTATTGATTTCCGTCGAACGTCGTAGTAAATCTTTGAAGATTTAACATCTGGAGACGCCTTGTCTCTAAATAAATATGACCATTGGACGAGGTTTTCGACAAAGGCGTAAGCTCTTAAAGGCGACTCCGGTTGTTAAATCCTCCAAGTAGTAAATAATCGATGATTTGCGTATGTTCACAAATGATCTAATAATAAGATGAAAGAAATCAATTATAAATTGATTTTGTGCATCAAAACATCTGATATTGCACCAATAAGCCATACAATTAATGACAATTGGTTACATACTACTTGCGTGATAGACATTATGATATTTAGAAGTACCTAATGTAATATTTGTTAAGAAGTAATGTAAGACGAAAGTGGAGCACAGCCCCACAATTTAATGTAGGTATATCAACCACAACTATAAAAAGTAAAATTTTAAACGATGAAACGAAGGGGCGTTTGATTTTTTCGAATTTATATTTATTACAGCAGTTAGGATCATTTCAAAATTTGTATGGATTCTGTGTTTCGCTTCCAACTTTTGTAATAAAAAAATCGAAGAAAATCAAACGAAGGATCTTGCTATGGTCATTATAGATAAATCAAATTATGTAAAAATACATTCTATCATGTTAATATCCAGAGACGAAAATGAGGACTACGGTTGTACTCTTAAGCATCTGACAGGCTGACCATACTCTACGCGACCATCATTACATTCAAACAACGTTGCATGAATATCAGCGGACGATCGTAAGATCAGGCAGATCATGAAATTCACAGGCATATCGTAAAACGTGATAATCTTTGTTTGCGCGGGGCTCCTATTTCTGGACGGTTTGCCGTTCGGGATCGGAAGTAACCTGACAAACCTATCCTATCTAGTTATCTGTTGGTGTAATATGACTACCGTTACACAGGAACATTACGATCTGCCTGATCTTACGATCGGCCGCTGACATAAATAAGTCCATGTTCCGTCCCCAGCTTCTAGGCAAATTTTAAACTTGAGTGCTGTTTGAATCACGGTATGTTGCTGATGTATGTAGTTTTACAAGCTTTTATTTAGTTTCACCTGTTCCGTCGTCTGTCTGTCGGTCTGTAATCAAATCTTGCAAGTTAAATTTGATCCACTTCCCGGTGTCCGATTGAGCTGAAGTTTTGCACGCATATGTAAGTAGGGTGACAATGCAATATTATGGTACCATCGAGCCAATCTGATGATGGAGACAGGAGGTGGCCATAAGAATTCTGTGATAATACAACGCAACCTAATTGTGTTTGGGATTTTTAGAATTGTCTCGATGAGTATTAGTTGCCTGAGGAAAGAAAGGTACAGTCAGCGATAAAAGCTTGTACCAATTGAAATTTTTGCTAAAAACTTTTTATAATGCGTGAAGTTGTTCAGGAACACCAACAAGAATTCTTCAAATCACTTTACGCATGAGAAATTCTTATGGGCAAAACTCTTTGCATATGATCCTGATATACACAATCATCATATGCAGTTACGACACATTTTATATAGGTGGTATTTTTAATTTTCTATAGATTGATAACATTAAGGGCCATGTCTCACCGGGACACCAATGCGGCGCAACCACTCGCATACAATTTGTTGGTGGCGGCGACTGATTGCGCCGCCATGGTGTCCCGGTTAGTGTTGGTAGGAACTCAAGTCTTACGAGATTCAGAGCTTAAAAAACTTCTGAGTCTTTTAATTCCCGGGTCGAGTCCTTTATTGAGTCTTTTTTAAGCGCAAATCAAAAGGACTCGAATCTCCGAATAAAGACTCAGTCAACAATTTAATAGGTTTTTTAACTAAACTAAAGTAAAGGAAATAGGCGTTATTGTATGATTTATGTTATGTACATCCATGAATTTTACATAAAGGCAACGCATTTCGAAGTTATTCGTAAAAAAACAATTTCTCTAAAAAAGACTCAAGTCTCTACAAACGACTCGGGACTCTAATAAGTCGAAAAATCCTCGAGTTTCGTCTTAATTATAAGAGTCTGCAAAACTGAGTCGAGTCTTAAAGCAGAAGACTAAAAAGGACTCGAGTCTTAACCAACACTAGTCCCGGAGAGATATAGCCGTAACTTACAATCAGGTTTTGTATTTTTGTATATAAGCTCCTCAGATACAGGTAGCTAAATAATATTTTCACCACACCAACTGATAAAGGCCCTCTTGATTGTTCAAAAACGAATGAGAAAGTTGCATTTTATCCACATGTGGGGCAAAGTAATCAGATGCAAATTTTGAGTTGTTTCCTTATGTTAGCTAGCAGAATTGACTTTTAAATGATGATTTTGAATGATTATTTTTTTTACGTTCTTTTGGATTTGATTTAATTTGATTTTTTTTTTGTATTTCATAGTTAGTACCTAGTTTCTTCCTGTTGGTGTGGTGAAAAATTTTGTGTTTCACTCGGAGGCAAAGTTTGTTTAACCCTCGTGTATTGAAACCCTCGCAACGCTCAAGATTCCACTTCTCGAACCACTCGCTACGCTCGTGTTTCAATTTTGGAATCTTTCGCTTGCTCGGGTATCAATATTAGCCCGAGCGGTTAAACAGCAACTTTGGCCCCTTGTAAAACAAATAACTAGTGTACTAACACAACACTATATGAGATTTGTGCCTGAAGAAAATAATTTCATTTTCAATAATATGTTTCAATAATATTATAGGTATAATATTTGACACTTCTGGACATATCTATGTTTTTTCGTGTGTCTATGTATGTAGATACCTTATGACTAAAATACTTAATTTAGCCGTATCAAATTCGTAAATGTTAATTTTCGACGGATCTGATAACCGCTGGCATAAATAGCTACTCCACTCAAGGTGTAGTAAATCTGCTCCTCTGTCAGTGCAATATTGCGGTCACCATGCGAGTCTTACTTTTGTTATGTTTGCTGGTCCCGCTTGGAGTTTCGTGCCGATATATGAGACGCCACAAACAGGTTAGATGGGAATTTGATTCAGAGTGCTTATTTTACACATGTGGGTTACGAGAAACATTTCATATTTACATATTTTTAATTTTTTACATATTTCTTATTCTTTTTTTTATAACAGCCATATATGAGACGCCACAAACAGGTTAGATGTGAATTTGATTCATTTTACACATGTGGGTTAAGAGAAACATTTCATTTTTATTTTCTTCATATTTACATATTTTTAATTTTTTACATATTTCTTATTCTTTTTCTTATAAATAGCATGAAGATTCTCAAGTGTTTCTCTTACCCCATTTAACCTCTTTTTTCATAAGTATTTACAATGTCAATGTGTTCCAATGCTGAGAACAGTCCCTCAAAAAAAAAATTTATCCCGCCATAGCCGACGTGGTCTGCCTGCTCCTCGGGATGAATCTGTGGTTATCGTAGCCTACAACTAAGGTTCTGCTCGAGATTTCTTCCTTAGTCGAGACGGGAAAACGAGAACCCATCAGCCGTTACGGTGGGCAGTCTTGAATGGGACCTTTTTGTTGTCATCATGTTAGCTATCTATTTCGAATAGCCTAGCTAGGTTAGGACGCCGCAAATAAATTTTAAACTTGCAAGGGCGCCGCGGACTGAAAAAGAGTATTAAGCATTAACCAATAATGTTCTTGATTGTCTTAATTTATTAAATTTGTCTATAATTTCGTGCTCTTGGTTTAAGGGTGGTCCTTCACCACAAAAAACGCAAGAAATTGTAGAAATGGTAAGTACCTTGTTCTCAATACCTACGATTTAATACATACACATTTTGACTATATTTTGTAAACTTTCATGTACAGTCAGATGCAGAGAGAGGTGACCCCCTTGCAGACTTGTATGCGGGGGGGGGGGGGGGGGGGGGGCACCTCTCTACAGTGGCAAGGCAAGACCAAAATTGTATGCGGGTAAGGTACATTTAGTGAGGCCCTCTGGCGGCGCAAGCGATAACGAACATTTTTACGTTATGTTCGAGATATTCTTATTATTGGACGCGCGAGCTTGAACTGCGAGGCCGTAGGCGGCGACCCACGTGGCCCACGCCTAACGCCGCCTCTGCCTCTCTAGTACCTAAATGGTTGACTGGTAGAGAATTCCTTTTGGCCTTAATTTCGCCATTTGTACATTTTCCTTTATTTGTGCAGTAAAGTTTAAATAAAATAAATAAAAAAGAAGAAGTAGAGAGAATAGATAGGATTATGACAAGTGATGTCCACTTTCAGTTGCAAAACATGCCCCTGGATGTTGACGCTGAATCAACGGAACCCTTACCTGCATATCTTATGCCCATTATTGCCCCCTATGCTGAACAGGTAAGTGTTACATACCTATAATACCCTCATACCTTAAACGACACATCACAGCACACATCACACATCTAGAAAGTTACAGAAGATCAAAGGAGAAAAGATGCTCATGACGTCATGACGCAGCCCTGCTAGTGCATGGCAGAGAGATTTAATATGGAAAATTCTTAAGCAGATCGACTTACCCTAAAGCCTTCTTCTTCTTCCTCGCGTTGTCCCGGCATTTTTCCACGGCTCATGGGAGCCTAGGGTCCGCTTGACAACTAATCCCAAGATTTGGCTTAGGCACTAGTTTTTACCAAAGCGACTGCCATCTGACCTTCCAACCCAATTTACAATAAACTGCCCAACAAAATTAGAAATATAGAAAATTTAAAGTCATTCATATCAAATTTAAAATTATTTTTAATGGATAAGGCATATTATTTCGTCCAAGAGTTCATGGAAGATAACTTTTTTGTAACTACTAATCCCTTATTGCATATTATATATATTGCATATATTATATATCCTTAATTAACGCCTTATGTATTTAAATATTAAGTTAGGTATGACTAGATATTTAATTCTTAGTAGAAATAAGTTTAGACAATGGTTTATATTTAATTAAGAACATTACATGATATATACTAGTCCTACCGTTCAGAAACTACGTAGATGTAAAATTGTTTGCAATGTCGTAACAGGGTGCCATGTGTTTTCACACTCTTTAATGTAACAACTATTATGTACCATGGTTTCGCCATAAAGATTTATATTCTATTCTATTCCAAACAAGGCCTTGTTGGGATTAGTCCGGTTTCCTCACGATGCGAATTTTAGTGTTAGAACACACGAGGAATGGAATAGCCTTATTTCGTATTTGCGTACAGAAATGCATGTTGAATTTTGCGGGGAGGTGAAAAAGTAACACATGCAAAAGATTACTCACACATGCAAAAAAGATCTGTATCAAAACATGAAGAGACACGCACATATGATGCTCATTTTAACGCACAAAAACATATCACACATGGAAACGTCTATATACATACATTGGCAGTCCTCAACTGCGCGTTTCTCCAGAGACTTCCTGCCTTTTGGTAAGGAATAATTTGAGTATCTATCATGGACACCCAACAACACAAAGATACAATACAACACAATTAACAAAGATTAAACCTCTTTAACCGTTATGACAGCACTTTGATTATGAAGAAAATAAAATGTTACACTTGAATGAGATACGATTTTTCAAAAGTAACCAGGCTTCGATGACATTCAATTTGCACGTCACCATGATGTCACGTGTCCGTCTTACGAATTTTCAGTCTGACGGTCACGTGACCTGACGCGAGTTTAACATTTTTCCCCATCACAAAAAGTGCACAGCGCCGCTAAAGAAGTTTTCACTTCAAAATACTATTTTTTGCACGAATTTTTTTGCCAGAGGCGTAGTATAATTAATCTCTAGCTGATCTGTAATTACTTAAATACTACATTGATATTTCAGGCTGCAAAGGAAGTGGCAATGAAAACACTACAATCAGGGCCCAATGCATGGGTAGCAGAGAATCCAGAGGTAAAGGCGGCAGTGAACGCAGCAATAGAGAAAGCTATAGCTCAGGTAGGTGCTAATATTCAAACTATAATTCGTCCTCGGCGGACTTTCTCTGATCAAATCGGGGAAATCCTGAAGAAAGGCCAGGTCAAGAGCACCCTAAACCGACGAGCGTGTATGAGGAATGTCATGAATGTGAAGGAAGCGAAAGAGGTATGTCAGGATCGTAGCAAGTGGAAATCCGTGGTCTCTGCCTACCCCTTCGGGAAATAGGCGTGATTATATGTATGTATGTATAATTCGTTTAATATATAATACAGCTTTCCGGTCCTAGTTTTTACAATCATCAAAAAATCGAAAAAAGTCAAACGTATGAACATAGCTATTGTTAATATACATCAAATTATGTAAAAATATTTTCCAAAATGTCAATATCCAGAGAGGAAAATGGGGACTACGTTTTTATGGAGAACCGTCCGTCCCCTTTCCTCTAGAGTTTATTTATATAACCTTTTTGTAACCTCTGAAATACTGATAGGTGAAAGCGGTATTTTTATTGTGAATCGTCCAAGTAAAAAAATATGTGTTGTAAAATTTAAACCATTCAATACATTTATGTATTGTATAATGTACAAAGCATACGCAGACGTTGCCGATTCAGTGTCAAACTCGCAGTAAGGCTGCTGTCACTCAGGCAAAATTGTGCATGCTTTGTTTATTTGAATATACAAGATTTGTCATTCTAAATTGATATTTTTTCTATATTTCAGCAATTTAGGACCAGCTGAAAACTCGAGGCACTCCAGCACTTTGTCTTCTTCTTCGATGAAATAAAAAATAAATATATAAAATATATTTTTATTTTCAGAAGTCATGTCTATAAAATGTATCCCATATTTTCCTCCTGAACGACATCAAGGAAAAAAAACGAAAATAATTTATTAGAAACAACACACAACTTTGAACTAATCGATATTAATATTAAATATGTGACATACTTTTGTAATTTTTTTCTCAAAGAGGATACCACTCAGCATGTGTCGGTCGGCGCACATAGTGCAGCGACGCTGATTTTCAGTAGACCCTTTAACTTGTAACCTAAACCCTAAAAATAAAATACGTTACAACATAAGAATAATCAAAAACAATGCGGAACAGGTACTTTTCAAAATATCAGACAGCAAAAAACAAAATTTGCATATAATTTGAAACGACATCGCGCGGCGGCGGCAGCGGCGAGCAGCGGCCATAAGTGGGAACAAAAGGTCGGATCGCTGTGTCTCGCTCCAACCTATGGTCGCCACTCGCCGCTGCCGCTGCCGTGCGATTACTTATTTCTGTGTGGCTCTAGTTACTGTAAGAAATCTTATAAATATATTATTAGAAAAATCTGGTGTTAGAGGAAAGTGGCTCGTGCTTTGTATTCGGCGGCTGTCGCTGCCAATTCCGATTTGTTTTTTTATTTATTTGAATTAAAAAAAAAAACAAATTAGCCCCAGAATGTAGATATTGTTGGCAACATCAAGTCTACCCTACCAGGCATAGGCTATAAAAACCGGTGCAAACCGTTGCTCGGAACATTTTGCCTTCGGCTGCCGTCGTGATCGCGTGAGCTACTTCGATATCGTTCCATGCTGTTATTTTATATTTCGTTATGTAATATAAAATGTGCGATTTGTTCCTTTAATTTTGTGATATTTATTAGAACTTTGAATAAAATAATTGTGATTTGTTTATTCTGCCGTTTTTGTTCTAAAATCCACCCTGAGACCTTAAATCAGATGTTGGATAAAGAACGTTGCAGCCCACATTAAAAAGGAACAAATTTTACATTTGACTACTTTTATGGTGTAATGGTTATTATCGCGTCTTTTTTATGCGATGTTTACGATGAAATTCCGGTTACATGCGGGTAATCTTTAAAAGCATTCTGTTGCATTGCTTTTAGTGTTCGATTTTGCGTAACCGTGTTGCTTATTGTAGTACGTTAGTGTTTTATTTCGGCAAATCATTATAAATCGTAGTTTTGTCGTTCTTAGACTTAAATGTGCGGTTACCAAAAGTGTGTTCATTAAAATTGATTCTTGATTAGACGTATAATATTGGACCGACTGGTATTTTTTTGTGGTTTAACATATCAAGTGATCCAGCGACATTGAGGAAGTTACTGGACGTCGCGAAGTAGATCGCGTGTTCGTATGTGTAGTAGTTCCCAAAATGGCTCACGCGTTAGTTCTCGGTACCGATTGCAATCTGACTCGCAGGAATGAGACTATTGGGTACTAATAAATAGGCGTTCTAGATCGCGTCTCCGTCGTGATTAATCGCGTGTTCGATCGCGTTACCGGTCTCTGAGTGCGCATCGTAGTGTGACTCCGCGGTCTTATGGGTATTCGCGTAGAAGGTCTGCGGATGATCATAATAGACCTCTAATACGTTCACGTCGTAGTTCTGGTGCTAACAGTAGTTCTCGTTCACGTAGGTGCAAACCATCCGTAAACAAATCACCTCAGTGGCGTTATTGGGAACGCGTTTCATTCATACAGGTCGATCGTACGTACGTAGACCTAGTATTAGTGCGGATCGCGATACTACACAAGTTTCGAGTGTGGCAGTGCACGGCGCGTCTCAAATTGCACAAGCTTGGTAGAAGTGATTAAATTTGCTCAACCTGTGAGATCACATAAATACTGACCCTAGGAAACGTCTTAAAGACTCTTACTCAGGCGGGTTTTTCCATTAATCGTCGGAAATGCACTTTCTTGGTCACTGAAGTCGAATACCTAGATAGGTTAGTAAGTCAAGGTCAGGTAAGGCCGAGCCTTGTAAATTAGAAGCCACCGTTAAATCCGTGGCAAGGATCACGAGAGTTCCAATTTGACGATCTTGTTTTTGTAACTAAATATTTTTAGTCTACAGGAAAACTTATTTCTTGACGAGCGGACGCTACGGCCTGAGTCTAGTCAGCGGCAGCTGCAGGAAGATCAGTGGCAGCTGCGGGAGAGAGACTCAAGCGGCATCAGTGTATGGTGCCTTGGCGTGGCGAGTGGTGCCCCGAGACAATGAGCTGCCCTTTTCAGTGGCGTTCGTCGCCTACTGAACTGACATGGCGTTCGTCGCCTACTTAACTGACATGGCGTTCGTCGCCTACTGAACTGACATGGCGTTCGTCGCCTACTGAACTGACATGGCGTTCGTCGCCTACTGACATGGCGTTCGTCGCCTACTGACATGGCGTTCGTCGCCTACTGACTTGGGAAACACTTACAGGGCAGTATTCTTTCTTTATTTAAATCTTATAGGAGTAAGCATGCCACGTTATCTGCACTCCGATAGGTTTCTTTTGATATTTGTGTTCTTGTTTAAATAGAAAAAAAAAACACGTTAAATAGCAAAAGATGTATTGACGAAACATTGAATTAACATACATGGTAGATGTGGTTGAAATAAAATGTAAGCGTGTGTTATAATTGCTCTCTCCAATTCCAGCTGATGACACTGATGACTGTCCAGGTGAAGCTCTGACGGACCTCGCGCCTGGAGCCCGTACGAGCTGCTCGGAACCGGCCCCTCAACCTTTGACGATGAACGCGCCGGACAGCGCAACCAGCCTATCAGAACCCGGCGCGTGACGAGTGCCCGTCCTTCAGCCATCCACTGCTGGTACCACAGGCTCCGTGGATGTTACTCAAGAGGTCGTGGACGACCTCTAGTCAGGAGAAGCCGTGTTGGCAACATCAAGTCTACCCTACCAGGCATAGGCTATAAAAACCGGTGCAAACCGTTGCTCGGAACATTTTGCCTTCGGCTGCCGTCGTGATCGCGTGAGCTACTTCGATATCGTTCCATGCTGTTATTTTATATTTCGTTATGTAATATAAAATGTGCGATTTGTTCCTTTAATTTTGTGATATTTATTAGAACTTTGAATAAAATAATTGTGATTTGTTTATTCTGCCGTTTTTGTTCTAAAATCCACCCTGAGACCTTAAAATATTGTAATTTTATGCTGTGCTATTAAATCAGTCCCCGCGTCATTGGTTGTAGAGAAATTTAAAATGTTTAATTTTGCTGGACCAAACCCAAATCGTCAATGTTAATCATCGACGAATGCGTGACGAATACCCAATTTGGATTTCAAATTATGTGATAATGATAACCGACGCTGGTATAAAGAGCTCCACTCATGGTGGAGTATAGTAGTCACCATGCGTGTCTTACTTCTGTTATGTTTGCTGGCCGCTCTCGTTTCATGCCGACGTCTGAGCAACAGAGACGAGGTAAGTTGAAAATTTGTGCTTTTAAGATAGGTATCTGTATGCTGTCAAGATTGGTACCTACATGCTGTCAAGCTATTTCCGTCAGTAGAAAAAAGCGGCAAATTTAAAAAATGTAGGCGCGAAGAGTTATTGTTCCATAGAAAATTTTAATTTTGTGCCTTTTACTACTGACAAAGTTGTTTGACAGACTATAAATACATTTCTCAAATATAACAGTTGCGTGAGTTGTAAGTATGATGTACTGTAATTATCTCAGTAAATGATACGATATATTGTATTTCCAACGGTTCGCCAACACAAACATCACGCGGCACGTCCCACAGTGTTCCAGGATCGCTTGGGTTCGGTCATTTTTATATGACTTTGCAGATCGACATGGTTTAATATTCTTATGAAAAGAGTATGTACTTACCCCCTGTAAATGTTTTATAGATTTAAGAAAAAAAAACAAGTTGCCATTTTCCGGTTGATACTAAAAAGAAAAAAAA
Source organism: Cydia pomonella (assembly GCF_033807575.1). Taxonomy (NCBI): domain Eukaryota; kingdom Metazoa; phylum Arthropoda; class Insecta; order Lepidoptera; family Tortricidae; genus Cydia; species Cydia pomonella. The sequence continues at coordinate 7,332,696 of NC_084726.1, forward strand.
TATGATGTATCGTATATCCAAGTATGAAATATCCAAAATTTCCTTACCCTTAATCACTTTTCATATAAAAATTATGTCTAAAGTAAAGCCTGACCAGAAATATTTGAGTATTATCAAGAGGGCGCTGTTATTCTCATTTGTATGGTGACAGTTCAGTTTAGTATGAGAAATTTAGTTCCATTAAAATTCCGCAATATGGCGCGTGATCATATTACTGGTCAGGCTTTTGTAAACTTCGAAGCCACTTCTGAAGTGAAAACTTCTTCAGCGGCGCTGTGCACTTTTTGTGATGGGGAAAATTTTTTAAACTCGCGTCAGGGGTCACGTGACCGTCAGATTGAAAATTCGTAAGACGAACACGTGACTTCATGGTGACTTGCAAATTGAATGTCATCGAAGCTTGGTTACTTTGGAAAAATCGTATCTCATTCAAGTGTGACATTTTATTTTCTTCATAGAGGTTTAATCTTTGTTAATTGTGTTGTATTGTATCTTTGTGTTGTTGGGTGTCCATGATTGTAGATACTCAAATTTTTCCTTATTTTACCTGCACAAAAAAGGAGCTAAGGACGACATTGGCAGCTATAGACCAATAAGCCTAATATCAAATGTGTACAAAATCTTCGCAAAAGTCATTTTAGAAAGAGTCATTAAACTCATTAAAGTCCTAGATGAAAATCAACCTGTCGAACAAGCTGGCTTCAGAAAGAATTATAGCACAATTGACCACATCCATACTATTAAGCAAATTTTGGAAAAATATAATGAATACCAAAAACCTTTATACATTGCCTTTATTGACTACTCTAAAGCCTTCGGCAGCTTGAATCATAATTATATCTGGTATAGCTTAAGACATCAAGGAGTAGAAGAACCCTACATCAATTTTATCAAAAACATCTATGGCAAGAGGACAGGCCGAATAAAACTGGAATCTAAGGTGACTCTTTTCCTATAAATAGAGGTGTGAGGCAAGGAGATCCCTTGTCTCCTAAACTGTTTAATGCAGTTTGTTTAGTGTAAATTGTTTTGTATTGTTTTTACATTTTTTTGGTTAAATTTATGCATAAAGTGTAAGATCTGTAGAACTAATTTTCATTTTTGTTTTATTTATCTAAAAAAAGTTACTTTTGACATTATAGCTGTTTTATAATTGATAACATTATACTTGTAAGATAGCCGAGAACCTTTTGATTTTAAGCCAAAAAGTATTTTTATTTTTATGCCACCCTACGTGCTTTATTTTATAATGTCTCAATTATATAGGTATGTAGAATATTAGATATAATAATTTTGGATTTGTAATTTCATATAATCGTGTCCCACAGATATTAAATGAATCTGAGGCTCCAACGATAGCAAAAATGCTTAGACCATGTCGGTTTATGACCTTCACGGTTTTTATGTCACCTTTTATTATAAAGAGCAAAATAATATTTCAGAACGTCCACCGCAGTGGTGTGGATTGGTACAGCCACATCAGACCAGAGGAGCAGGCGTACTGGGTAAGGTGGCTCGACGAGCTTAAACTACTGGCGTCACGCGTCACTCATAAGCTCTTAACAATTTTTTTTAACGAGCCTATAAAGTGTTCCACTCCCCCACTACTGGGCTAAGGTCTCCACCCTAGACTTCCAATCTTCCAGTATGAACCATAAAAATAAAAATGGTTTTTTTTTGACAAAAGCCGAGTTACAATACTTAAAATAAAATATTATCCTATTTAAGTATACGAACTTTTAAATGAGTTCATTATTTAACATAATTTAGTACAATTAGTATGTAAATACATTTTTTCGTTTTTTCAGTACCAGGATTATAAATTAAGAAGAATTTATGGTGCGGTACGTATCGTATAAACGTTTTTGAAACCCGTAGAAGGGGTTGGATAAAAAACCAGATGTAACGAAAATTGTTATGGTGCGGTGACTTATATCTCTGCAACTATAATACCTATTTAGTATTTATATAGTTTTAATATAAGCCCCTTGTTTTCTGGTGCAAAGAGTAAATGTCAAGTTTAAGTTTCCGATTTAGGCCACGAGATGATAGAATTTACAACGCGCAAGGGAAAATGCGTATACTGTAGGGAGCAGCGCCTGCTTGGGTGTGAAGTGTCACTGTCAAGTTTAAGTTTCTAATTTAGGCCACAAGGTGGCAGACCCTCCAACGTGTTCGATCCATTTAGGCTCGCCAAGTGAAACCATTGAACCGTTATTTTAAGAAAGATTTTTCACATCCATTTAAATAATTAGTATACACGGTACGGTGTAATACGAGGAACCCGAAAGATTTGAACCAGGCACTTCTGAGACCAAAAGAAGGAAAAAATGTTATATAAGTTTAAGTAAATTGGGCCAAAAAAATTGACTTCTTGTTTTTTTTTTCAAATTTTTGAATGTATTTGTACATAAAAAGTTGATGTTGGTATTTGTACATCACTAAAAATTGTACAAAAATCACTAAAAATGGCACTGAAAATGAATTGTAACGATTTTTTTTTGTGTAAGTTAGAATAAGATTGTTTTTTTTATAATTGGTATGAACTCTGAAACTAGGCGAAATCCAGAAAAGTTTATAAGACATTTTGGTGTCTAAATATCAGGAATACACTTAAAATCTTTCGGTTTCCTCATGTTACACAGTGTATACTTAAAGTATTTTTTGGTTTTTTCAGTACCTGTATCCAAGAAGAAATTTGAGTTCGGTACGTAAATTGTATTGAGTGAATCGACTTTAAAAACATGTAGAGGAGATTGGATCAAAAACCAGATCTAATGAAAAGTGTTATGGCGTGGTGGCTTCTTTGGATGAAGATTTAAATGATAGCGAGTAATAACAAAAAATATCTTACTTATTCCTCGTTGTGTAGGGTAGGTATTATTACTGATTTAAGAAAAAAGCTTAAATTTTTCATGCCTACGGTACAACCACTAAAAATGCAAATCTCTATCATTTATCTACAGTAGACCTTTAAATTGATGTTTCGACTAATAGTCTAGTTATCAAGTTAGGTACATACTACTCCTAAAAATACGTGCGATACCTCATTGGATTTGCAATGATGTATAGAAAAAAATATTCGAAGCGTGTAAAAGCGCAGAGTGTCAAAAGTTATAGACAAAGAAAGGTAGAAACAATAAGATATTTCCCCATATTTTTACCCATAATTTAAAAAAGAATTAATATTTAAGAAATCTAATTAATAGAAAATAAAAAATGGCATTCGTCAGATGCCAACAGAGAGACCCCTTCGGCCCGGCTCTGTTTAGCTTGGCAATTCAACAGATCATCGAAAGTCAAAATAAATAAATATTATAGGACATTATTACACAAATTGACTAAGTCCCACAGTAAGCTCCATAAGGCTTGTGTCGAGGGTACTTAGACAACGATATATATTTGATCACTTTTAAAGCAGTTAACTGAAACACTAATCGACTTATAACTATTTATTAAAGCACTCTTTATTTTATACTTTACTATTTATTTTCTACTGTTATTATTAATATTGAACTCTAACAAAAAGTTTGGTGGTAACTACTGGGAAAAAAATCCCACCTTTTACCAATGGTAACGACTGGACTGGACTGGAAAAAAATCCCAGTAATTACCACTAAACCGAGTTGGTAGTAACTCGTGTGATTTTTTTCCCAGTAGTTACCACGGGTATAAGTTGGGAAAAAATTCCCAGTAGTTACCACTGGTAACAACTTGGTGGTAACTAGTGGGAATAAGCCGAGCCGCTTGATGAATGCAATATACAATTGACGCCTTAGGGTCAAAAATTATTTTGTTGTCTTAAAACTTGTCCTGGAGCGGTATTAATTTTTGTCAAAAAAAAATAAAAGAACTACTATCTAAATACGTTATCTTTAATTGTAAGGTAAAAGTAACAAAGCATGGTTGGATACTGAATTAAAATGTATAAAATAGAAAAAAAAGTTGTGACGAATATACAGTTTTCGTGACGAAGCTGTTTTTCATACTATTAAACGATATTCCGGGCGTCTATTTTGTGATTACTTTTTTCCCGATGGAGATATCTAATTTATATATTTTTTATAATAATTGCAATAACCTCCGAACATTATTAAAGGAATTAAAAAATGGTCCTATGTATATGTTAACAATTTAGATGCGTTTATAAATAATAATAATAAATAATCCGCGTTTGGATGTTTACGCTGCCTTTGCTTGTGTGAGTGATGATGATGAACAACAGAACTAGGTAAGTATGTTCAGGGAGCTAGCTGTTTTTATATTTTTAGTAATACATTATTAATATTACTAGTATTAAAAAATATGATTGAGAAGAAAATTTCTAAAAAAACCTCTGTAATAATAATAATTTAGATTTCTTAAATATCAATATTGTTTGATATATGGGCGAAAAAAAAAAACTTATTTTTCCACCTTTTTTTTGTCTATTACTTTTGAATTTTTTTGTGTGTTAATGAGTTTTTCGAATATATTTTTCCAGATATTATTCCGAAACCAATCAGGTATTTTTAGGATTAATATCTGTGTTTTTCACCATTTTGGACTTATCGACTGGACTATAAACTTTCCAAACGTTCTTAAATATAAGATGTTATTCTAGTGTAGAAATTTTAAACAGAACTAGGTACTTTTATTTATGTTTCAGATAGTAAAACAAGTGGTAACAAAAGGGGTAGCGGCAGCGACAAAGATAACAAAAGTAGCAGCTAAATCCGTAGTGAACGGGGCAAAATTCGTAGGGATAAATGTAAAAAACGCAGGAAATAAGGTAAAAGAGGTAGGACAAAAGGCAGTGAAAAAGATAATAGGGGTAGGGAAAGAGACAGGGAAAAATATAAAAGAGGCAGGGAAAAAGATTCAAGAAGCAGGGAAACAGGCAGGGAAAAACATAAAAGAGACAGGGAAAATGGCAGGAAAAAAGATAATACAGACAGGGAAACAAGCAGGGAAAAAGATAACAAATGCAGCAAAGAAGGTGAAAAATGAAGTGCAAAAAACTGTAAAAAACATAAAAGAGGGTACTGTGAAAGGGACAAAAAATGTTATAGAGACGCTGAAACCGGCAGTTGTAAAGGGGGCACAAGAAGCAGTGAAAGAGGTAGTAAAAAAAGCGACAAAGAAAGCAGCACAGAAAGCGATAGACGCAGGCATAGAAGCAGCCAAAAATGTCGTCCAGATTATAGTTCCGGAATATAATCCAAGTTCACAGGCGAAGAAGTTAGACTTAGAGGAGAGAGTGATTGATCTGGCGGGAAATTATATTATATCAGATTTAGGCCTAAATCCAGAAGAGCAAACCGTAAATTCAGACGAGCAAAGCGAAAGTTCAGAAGAACAAAGCGAAAGTTCCGAAGAGCAAAGCGAAAATTCAGAAGAAGAAAGCGAATATTCAGAAGAGCAAATGTACTGAGCGGCTGAATGCGGACTACCTCGTAAAAGTGTTTGTTATATTTAGAATTAATTGAGGCATTTGGGCACTTAACGAGTTCTATAAGTAATTTTTTAATAGGAATTTTGATGTAACTTGAGTTCTGATAATACTAGAAAATCTGAATAGATTGAGAGTCGTCTACTCTCTCTACGCCTCTCTACGCCTAAAAAAGTTTGATTCATAATAAATATTTAATGAATTTGATTGTCTTACTTATTGAAATAAGCATATTTTATTTGGCCATTCAGCGAGGCAATGCCGCCAGTATTTTTGGCACTTTTGGTCCGGGTGAAAATCAGAGTGGGGGGTAGGTTTCTATTTGTTTATTGTTTTTTTATTAAATAGATACTAGGTAGGCCGTTGACGAGACGTGTTGTGGATATATATTTTAGCATATTAATTGAAAGTTGATAAGCGGTACACGATAAGGTCCGACCCGACCACACTGCTTCTTAAAAACTGACGATACGGAATCGCAGTGTCGCATGAGATTTCTCTCGTCATTACAAGCGTTTATAATACGCTTACGCGACGCTGACGCGACGCTTACGCTCCGTCTAATGGGGGCCTTAGATTCTACCACAAAATGTGCAATTGTATCATGTTGATAAAAAAGTGTTTATTCATAACTACAGACCTGCCCTGGCTTCGTATGGAGAGTAAAGTATAATAAAACATTACACCTTCCAATAACACAACACTCAAAAAGATATATACACAATAATAGTATTTTATACAATCGATAATAGAGAGCTTTTCAGTCGAGTTTCGTGTTTAGGTAACGAAGCTTGCTGAGTTTCCTAAGTAAGGTACGAGATTGAAAAACTTGATTATAGTAGATACCCTATAATGGAACAGGAACCGGAAATGGGACATAAAACCACAAATTTTGTAAAATAAGTAACTAAAACTAGTTTATAAGCACTGGCAACATTTTAATATAAACAAAAGTCATAGAGCTTCTTAAGTTTGATGTTTTATTAAATTTGTCTTTTTCTTAAGAAATTGGCGCCAAGCCAAAAGTTGTCGTGGAACTGAAAAAATAATCAGTAAGAATTCTTAACAACTCCGCTAAAAGAGGCGAGTACGTATTTTAAATTATAATAATATATTTACTTCGTGTAAATTAGAATGAGTTTTGTTAATTGCATTTACCATGAGATTAGGTATACAACACATTATGTAGTTACTCCAGATATGTAAAAAAATTGATATTTTGCCCAATCCCATTATAGGAGCTGTAAAACTGCATACCTCCTGTGATGGAACAATCTTATACAATGATATTTGCCATGCCGTAATTTCATGTTTTAAGAATACATAAGTAAAATGTAGTTAACAAACATGTTAACTATTTTAATATTTCACGTTTTTGAGACCGCAATGCAGTCGGCAGTCATGTCGCGCTGCAATACTGCTGCAGTAATACGAACGGTACCTTAAGGTCTTGTTTAGACGGCGCGCAAACCCGCATGGGATTTTAGCTACATTGCGGACTATTGAGGCTATAGTACATTGAATTCTGTCGACCGATCATATACCGCAATGTAATGAATCTCGTATGCGACTTCTCTCATAGTCTAAATTAGCCCTAATATATTGAAATGTGGAATTAAATACATTTATTTTAAATTCATATTGTTGTCCCTATTCTCATTCTAATATTTCAGATCGCTAGGGTCATGTACCTACTCATGTCCCATTGTAGGGGACCCATCACTGGTTCCTTTCCATTACCGGGGTTCCATCACTGGAGCTTTGTGGTCCATGCCTGGAGAAAAAAACATAGTACTTTTTTTAGGAGTCATCTAAAATAATAGGTACTTCTTTTAATATAAAGCCTAAATAATTAATGAAAATTGGTAAGTATCTCAGTAGACAAAAATGTAGTACAAATGACCGAAACGCGCGTTGAATGAATATGCTCATGAAATAGTTGCCCGTTTATGTTTTCTCTCTATGGGAGCACGGCGGCACGTGATTGGTCAAATTCTTTATAGATGAGGATGACTGCAGTGTATGGAAATGAATATTATAGTTGAGTTGGGAACCTCAATTTTTAGAATTTCAGATTTTCCGGAGCAGTTCCTGCACTTAGATTAATTTATCAAATTTGGCTTTTCTATAGATTAGTTGTAGATGATATTATTTTAGGAACAGAAGTTTAAACGTAAATGTATGTTAATTATCAAAATGATATCATAGCTAAAAGGCCTAAAAGAGGAAAACAGTTTTAGGGATGCCTGTCGCGGCAGATAGTTACGGTACGGCTCGTGGCATTATTTTAGATAATAGTGGTGTAGATAGATTACGACATACGGCGATGCCTGCTATAGGGTCTTGTCTACAGAAATGCAGTGCACGAATTTACAGGAACACATTGTTTTGGCGATTTATTATAAATCGTCTGTTGATATTTTAGGAAAGGTATTCGATGTAGAAAGATGTGATTTAGCGTATTAAATATCCAAATCCTATAGAGATAGAACACTACAGAGTAAAGCTCTGATAGTCCTCCTTTTATTGATGAAAATGGAGGTGGTTATACTTATACTATTCAGGGGATAACCGACTGACCGTGGGCGTTTGGAAAAAGGAAGGGGAGTATTTTATTTTCCATTCCTATTCTGTAGCTGTTAGTCACCAGCTGGTAGTTTACCAGTCCCGGGCCGCATATTGCAGTTGCAGTTGAACAGCGTGCTGCTACTTTGCTGTGCTGTGCTGTAGAGCACCAAACATAGGCTCTGACTGGCTTAAAATACTAAAAGTTTTTGTACGTTTTTGTTGCATGTAACGATGCAATTTTGAGGTCGTTTAGGTACTGATGTTGCGAATGCAACTTATTATTGTATAAAATCAATGCAGTAGCTAAACGCAGCCGTCGGGCTCGGCTAGTATTCGGAGGCTTTTTAAAAGCACCAATAGGAGCGCTCCACATATTCGGTATCGCGGCCAATTAGAAGCATCTAAATTTAAACTACCTTTTTGTACTGATCATATATTGCAAATCACTCTTTCATCATCCTCCATACTATCAACACCCACTTTCTACAGTTAACCGTTTTGGCAAGAACCCTTCTAAACCAGTACCTTTTGGAAGATTATACTTCACTTTATTATCAATCGAAGTTTTATTTGAGTCGTCGACATCCTGACCTGCACGGTGGCTACAACTAAAAATAGGTCCCTTGGCACTGTTTGGTGTATGTTCCTAATCATGCCCTACCCGTTCCTCGCCTTTCGGGTGTAATGGTCAAATTTGATTCTTTGCAGAACTTGGCGTCGTAAAGTGATTACATGTTCTAAGAGTCAGTTTCCATTTACGGTAGTATGGAGGGTCACCATCCATCAGTCGCAGGGGTTGATTAAATGTAACTTTCGGATACCCGACCGTAGTTGCACTACTGCCGCAGTATTGCAGCATGACAATACTGCTGACTGCATTACTGACGCAAATGTTGACATTGAAATTGTGGGCAGCAACACCAATTTTGTCGGCAGTAATTCAGTCGGCAATATTGTCGCCCTGCAATTTTGCTGCGGCTGACTGCACAGTATTGCAGCGCTACATGACTGCAGGAAACGTCAAATTTTATATAAATTTATCGCAGCCGGCAATATTGTCGCGCTGCAATACTGTTACAGCAGTTAACTCTTATGCAGTCAAGTGGCAGTAATGTAGTCGGCGGTAATGTCGCGTTACAAATACTGCGGCAGTAGTGCAGCTGTGGTCGGGAGCAGAACGTTACCTTTACATTGCTTAGAGTAGTGGTCGACCTTGGGTAACTTGCTGCAGGTTGTTTATACGTTGCGCTTTTCTAAAGCCTTTTAATTTGGATCGCCTCGCTAAAATTAAGACTATGAAACTCCTATTACGACTCGAGGAGGAAAAAATCGGATCCCCTTGTTTAGCATAACTATTGAAAGTCATAATGTAATGATAGTCATAATATCATTAGTCATGACTCTAAAACCGTTAACTTTTCAGGAATTTCCTTAGGTTATCCTATAGATAGGTTAGGTTAGGTTAGGTTTGTTTTATGACAATACTGAAAAGTTACGCGTTTATGAGAAAACACAAATTATGGCTAACGAAAATGCGGACAAACAATACATTATGACTTGAAACTTTATGGGAAACAATAGAGACCCCAATTTCGTACGTACACTGATATCAGAATGCACGAATGATATATGAAGTATTTTATTCAGTTATCGTGCGTCTCGCTTGCGCCAACACATCAAATCAAATCAAATATCAATCACGTTATTGCCAAAACATGGTGGTACGTTACGTACAAAGAAAAGCAATATACAAACAATACATAAATTCTAGGTTAAGTACCTATGTACTAACTTATTCCAGGTAAGTACCTATACTAACTTATTGTCTAATCTAGTTGGGTAATCAAATTTATCAAAACATGTTGGCCGTGGGTACCAAGCTCAGCATATGCAAGACTGGCGTTCAGCGCTGGTTTTCAGTTTGGCCTGTACGGAGTTAAGGCGAAATAGGGTAAAGGCACCTATTACCGTGGTAGTTAAGGAACTTTTCAAAAGAGATCCAAAAATTAAGGGTATCAATGCTGTCTAACAGCCAGGAATATTTTTTTTTCATCAGAGCATTTAATGAACTTTCCGTTTCACACGTTTTTGGATTCGTTTTGGGTTATTATATGTATTAAAATATTTTTTGAAGCCAAAATGACCAAATCTTCTATTATCGTGGCAAGGGACAGGCTGTGATTCTATTATCGCGAATTGAGCTTTCATTACCGAGGGTACAATTGGCATGATTTTTCTGCACTCGTTAACAGAAACCAAACTCAAAATTCGAAACCTAATACCGAGGGTTAAAACAATAATAACGACGTGGGTTCTGTATATTATTTTTGTGTCATTAAGTTTAATAATGACACAAAAATAAAAAATAAAACTATAGGAGTATGTTTAAAAATAAGAGTTAACTTACCAAGTACCCACGAGTACCTGTATAACAAGTTATAAGTTGAATGTTTTACATGTAAAACAACAAAGATTATTGTTAGTATAGTTTTACTAAGGACGTATATGACAAATAGGCCTGCCTGTTATTAAATAAAGTAATTTTTAAATGCTATAAAGATTGATAAGAGTTTGTCTTACTGACATAATTAGCTGCACAAAAAAAACAAGTAACATTTTCTCATAAGGCACAGCGTAAATTATAGTCGAAATTTTATAAGCTGGACGTTTATCACCTGAATGAAAGTTTACCACAGTGAAATAAACGTAGTAAACGTCCACCTAATAAAATTTCGACTATATATAAAAACATGAAATTTTTTAATTCTAATATTTTTGATAAGGTAATTAAGTTAAATAAAGTCTCTCACATATTATGTGTTATAATTTACCCGTTTATAACTAACAAATCACAGTACTTTTCTTATTGCTGATTCTTATAGCTAAAAAATCATGTCTGAGATTTTGGACTACTGTATAAATAAAATTATATATAAAAAAAATCTAATTGGAATTGTCCGGCAGTTGGGTACCCTTCCTTGTCTGTCAGAGTAATAACTGAATCAGAAAACAGAAGAATTTAAATCTGATAATGATAACTGAAGTCTAAATTTTATCAACGAAATCTGTACTTGCCGTACCCTAAATGCGATATTTCAATACAATACCAAATAGTCACTCGGTAATAGATAACTCTTTAAGAGCCTATTACCGACCCATTCGATATTTCTCTGGGTCGGTAATAGATTTCTATACATTCTATTACCGAGGGTAATATGATCATACCATCGGTAATAGGCTTAATTTAGAGTTTAATTAAACCTAATTCCGACCCATAAAAAGAATAAAACACAGATGTTTTTTCAAATCAAATCAAACACGTATATTACAAGCTTCTTGTAAAGACAAAATCACATAACTGGCAAGTAAATTTTAGGTTTTAACTCAAAATAAAAAAAAGTTGACAGATTAAGGGTTCCCATAGAAACAAGGAAATTGGTGCTGAAGTTTTTGTTAAAAATTAAGGGTTAGTTGAATACTTTCCATACCACGGAAATAGCTCTTTAATAGCGTGAATAGATCAAGATTGGAATAAATAAAAGAAATTATAAAATTGATAATTTGTACCAAAACTAAAGAGTAAATAACAAAACTACCACTTTTTCTATTACCGTGGCATACCACGGAACTACTTACCACAGAAGTAATTGGCGCCTATCACCGGTGTATTTTATTTTCAATTTTAAACGTAATTTCCGGTCAAAAACTAAGTTAAAAGTAATTCAAAATCGTCTAGAAACCAATACACAACCTCTTAAAAGGCATTGCACTAGTTTATTTGCCATAACTATTACGTAAAACACTAAGTAAGATTGGAGTGCACTTATCTGTGGTGTCACGCGTCTGTATGGAACAACCGGTTCTTGCGCCGCCGTCGCACAAACTGACGAATTGCGAGTTTTTTGTTACACTCACACAAATGCACACTAATGGGCACGATAGACCAATGAATGAGCTTGTTTTGGGTATGCTTTATTTCTTAGAGAATAGATCTGTTTGCTTGCAAAATGCGTATTTGTAAACACCGCGGTGTTAGACGTCGATTTTGATACCCGCGTTAATAGCCGCCGTTACCCTACACCAAGCATGTGCCAAATAACTAAATTACATCATTTAGATGTTAATGACGTCAGTGTACGTTCGAATTGCCCTGTTAGGCAAACATTGTTTCGTACATCTACTCTACAGGTCGCATTTCTAAACCGATTTCCGTGAAATTTTGTGGGTAGGTTCGATAATTATGTTTTTTTGTCAATTTAGTTTTTCTTAATTTTTTTAAACGACGGAGCCATAACATACATTTATTTAGTTTTAAGCTATGCTCGCGAGGTCTACAGCTCACAGAGTCACTAGTTTAATATATTTAGGTACAGTGTAGCCCTAGATTGTATTGAAGACGTAGGCATTATTCTGCTGTGGTAATAAATTGAGCCATGGTGAGCTGAACCAAACCCAATTCGTAAATTACGTTAATTATCGACAGATGCGTGACGAATATCCAAATTATCTGATAACCAGCGCTGGTATAAATATCTGCTCCACTCATAATGGAGTATTGTGATCACCATGCGGGTCTTACTTCTGTTATGTTTGCTGGCCGTGCTCGGAGTGTCATGCCGACATTTGAGACAACGAAACGAGGTAAGTTGATATCAATAGGTTTTAAGATAAGTACACCATTCATTTCTTAAATATAAAATTTGCTTGAGTTATAGGTATTCTTTGACAATACTGTGAAAGAAACGTACAATTTTGATTCTGATCTAATAAAGACTGCATCAATAGTAGTTTTCAATGACATTGTAACAGTTTTTCGATCAGGTCACGTGTCCGTCTTATGAATTTTCAATCTGACGAATCTGTCGGTCACGTGACTTGTCGCGAGTTTAAATTTTTTTTTTCCCCATCACAAAAAGTGCACAGCGCCGCTAAAGAAGTTTTCACTTCAAAAAATATATATCATTTTATATGGGAGGTACCCTAAAAATATTTTACTGATTATTTTTCTGAAAAATAATTACACAAATCGGACCACGGGTCAGGGTAATCGGTGAACGTACATAAAAAAAAAATTGCCACAACTGAATACAGAACCTCCTCCTTCTATGAAGTCGGCTTATAAAATATCACCATATAATCCATATAATCGTTACGAGCTGTTATTTTTCAAGTCGGTGCCAATCATTTTTTTAAGTCGGTTTTCTTGTTTCTCAAAAAAGTTCTTCTACTAAAAAAAGTTCTTTTTACTTTTATTCTAGATCCACCCAATAACACCAATTCGAAAAGAAGTCAAAACATATAAAGAAGTAAGTTACAGTTTCATGATCTACCTATTATTATGCTACCGTATTTTGATCTAACCAACGCTAAAATTTTTCAGAAAATGTATTTTATTTTTTGTTTTTCCAGTATCAGGATTATAATTTAAGAAGAATTTTTGACGCGGTACGTATAATGGTATAAACGTCTTTAACAACCCGTAGAAAAGGTTGGATCAAGAACCAGATGTAACGAAAATTGTTATGGTGCATCATCATCATATATCTTCCTTGGTTTTCCAGCATTTTGCCACTGCTCATGGGAGCTCAATAATTTGCGTAGGCACTAGCTTTTACGAAAGCGACTGCCATCTAACCTTCCAACCCAGAGGGTAAACTAGGCTTTATTGGGATTAGTCCGGTTTCTTTACGATATTTTCCTTCACCGAAAAGCGATTAGTAAATATCAAATGATATTTCGTACATAAGTTCCGAAAAACTCATTGGTACTGGAAAACGATAAGGAGGACTTTATTAATAGTACTAAATGAGAAGGCCGAAGTCTGAGCTTTCTGTAGATCCAAAGCGTCCGACAGGTGCACGCGATTTACAACTCCCCCAAGTACTTTATATGCGAAGGCCGAGCTGCGCGAGTAGTACGAATAGTAAGTGCCTAAATGCGAAAGCATACCATAGATCCGAAAAAGCTCAGAGTGTCTCGATATCAAACCTGCCCTACAACCTCCCCAAGAATTTGATTTGCAAAAGCCGAAGGCCGAGCTGGGAATTTAGTGCTCAGACAGAATTATTGTACGAGTGCCTAAATATAAAGGTCAAAGGCTGAGCTGCGTGCAGTTCAGAACTTCTTCAAGTACTTTGATTCCGAAGGGTGAAGGACGAGCTGCGGGAGTGCAGTACTCGAACAAAGAACAATATACAAGTACGTAAATGCGAAGACCAAGGTCCGGGTAGGGCCGAAGGCCTAGAGCGTCCGACATGTGCTCTCCCCGCACCTTCCCTAAGAACTTTTATGGCGTAGACTTGATACTTGCAGAAAAATGCAGGAAACATGAACTTGCCAGTCATCGGCCTTCCTAATCATGTTTTTGTCGTATTCCTAAACAACATTAGTTACGCGGACGACATGTTGCTGCTGGCTCCCTCCATTGGGGCGGTCCGTAAACTTATATCTATATGTGAATCCTTCGCCTCCTCACGCGGTTTGTTGTAAATATAACAGGAAAAAGAGTGAGATTATGATTTTAAAGCTGTATACAAACATCCCACAATTATACCTCCCGTACAATTAAACGCCATCACGAGAGTCACTCGCTTCAAATATCAGTATCCCTAGTGTAAATTTTATCGACATCATAACGTGACGAACGCGTTTGCGTTAAGTCTTATTTTGTATAGGATTTTGAGTTTCCAAAACGTCCCGCTTGGCGCGCTCTTTCTAAATCCAATACAAAATGAGACTAAACGCAAACGCGTACGTCACGTTTCAAAATCGAATTTATTTACACTAGGGGTACTGTAGACGCTTTACGTGCGTTTGTTATCAAATTCATGTTTATAAGGCAGTAAAACGTGGAAAGTAGCGATGTTCTGAATAAATTATTATATAAACAATTTTGCGCAAAAAAGCAGCGTGTCTGTTGGTCAAAATGCTGATTGCTGATCAAGTGATCATGTGTGTTGTCCTGTATTTCATAAAATAATTTTAAGTGTGAATTCTAATTATGCTTTTAAGTACTAACATTATTTTTAGGAGTGTATTAATAAGATCAATGTTATATTAATGGAATAAATTAATTGAAGAATAACTCTTTATATTTAGGATGAATAGGAACCTCTATTATAACACAAGTGCGTTGAAAACTCTTGTTCTAATCGCGCGTAGTAAACATTTTTTTAATAAATATTATAGGACATTATTACACAAATTGACTAAAGTACAGTAAGCTCAATAAGGCTTGTGTTGAGGGTACTTAGACAACGATATATATAATAAATAAATATTTATAAATACTTAAATACACAGAAAACACCCATGACTCAGGAACAAATATCCGTGCTTATTACACAAGTAAATGCCCTTACCAGGATTTGAACCCGGGACCATCGGCTTCATAGGCCCCTGCCTAAAACTCACTATCCACTAGGCCAGACCGGTCGTCATTATATTCATGTCTTACGTTGCGAAAAATACCGCTTTTAGTACAATAACCTAAATATTACAGATGTAGGAAAGGGGGCGACCGCTTCTCCATACACACATAGCCCCCATACGCTATGAGCGCTGCACTATGAACTTAGCCGTATGTGTTAGCTTTGATAACTAAAAAATTAAAAAAAAAAAAACAAACCAGCGAAATTATGTTTGTACGGATAGGCGGTTTCGGGGTGGTCGTCCAATTTCATCTTGACGTCCGAATGCTTATCGCTGTCCCAGTGTATGTCACTAACAATAGAGGCGACAACAGGATGTCAAGGACTGGGCAATGCCATAACGATCACTGGGACGTTTACCTCACATAGTATAGGGACCGTGCATGAACTGTAGGGGGCAACACAGAAGCCCATTTGTTTCTTTGGCCCGAAAAGTACATGTCAAGTTTTTAAATTCCTGATTTAGGCTATGAGATGGTGGAACCTACAGCGCGCAAGAGACGGTGTGTATACTGTAGGGAGCAGCGCGGGCTTTGGCGTGTAGTGTCAATGTCAAGTTTAAGTTTCTAAGTTAGGCCACAAGATGGCAGACCCTCCAACGTTCATGGTTCCTATAAGGACACCCTTGGACCGTTATCTTAAGGAAGATTTCACATCTATTTATAAAATAAGTGTGTATTTTTTTCCAGTACCTGGATTATAATTCAAGAAGAATTTTTCGTTGGGTACGTAATATAATATATTACTTTTGACGTAAAACGTGAGGGAAACGTCTTTAAAAACATGTTGAAGCGTTTGGATTACAAACCAGATGTACTTAATGAAAAGTGTTATGACGCGGTGGCTTCTTTAAATTAAGATTTAATTGATAGCCACTAAAAGCAAAATAGGTCTTACTAATTCAGAGTACCTATGTAAGATTACTGAATTAAGAATAACGCTTACTTTTTTCATGCGAACGGTAAAACCGCTACAAATGCAATACCGAGCTCTCGATAATTTATTTATAGCAGTTCTTAAATTTATGTTGCAACTAAACCTGCTAAACGTTCTTGAATATAAGATATTATTATACTCGTAGTTCAGAATTTCTAAGCAGTACTTTCATTTATATTTCAGATAGTAAAAGCAGCGGTAACAAAAGGTGTATCGGCAGCGACAAAGATAACTAAAAAAACAGCTAAAGCCGTAGCGGATGGGGTTAAAAAGGTAGGGTTGACAAAGGCAAAAAAGGCAGGTGAAAAGGCAGGGAAAAAAATAAAAGTGATAAAGGTCGTGAAAAAGGTTAAAAAAGCAGCAAATAAAGTGGAAGAGGAAGGGCAAAAAGAAAGCAACATGAAAGGGGCACAAGAAACAGTGAAAAAAGTAGTAAAAGAAATTACAAAAGATAAAGCACAGAAAGCGGCAGAGGCGGGTATAGAAGCAGCCAACAAGATCGTCAAAGTTATAGTTCCGCAATATAATCCAGGTTCACAGAAGCACGCGCTAAGCTTACAAGAGAGAGTGATTGAGGTAGCGGGAAACCATATAATATCGGATTTAGGCATAGATCCCGAAAATCAAACCGTTAATTCAGAAGAGGAAAGCGAAAATTCAGAAGAGGAAAGCGAGTATTCAGAAGAGCAAAGCGAAAATTCAGAAGAGTAAAATGTAAATTCAGAAGAGAAAATCTACTGAGCGGCTGAATGCGCGGGCTACGCAAAAGTGTTTGTTAGATTTAGAATGATCCAAGTATAGCATTAAATTAAATTAAATGATCATTTATTTGACGATTTAAAGGATCATGCCGAATTCGGTAAGCAGGAAGTGAAAAAATAGTTTATTTATTAAAAAGTAAACAAGTATTAAATCTTAACCTATGACTGCCACACTAGGCTATGACTGTGTTGTAACTAGACACTAGAGTCAGAGTGGAAGCAATACTAATTGAATTACATCCTACGCTGAAGTTTTGGTTTTCTAATATCCTTATATACATACGTCTATTGTAGGGGTTTTTTTTAATGATTACCTTAAGTGAAAACCTCTGTGCTCTTTCCAAGGTAATCATTGCCAAGCTAGTAAGTCTAGTAACCCCTCCCTATAATTGGCTGACAAAGTGCATTTTAAGTCCTGTCATGTGCATTTCTTAGTTTATTGATCACATAAATTAATTTTCTTACTCTAGCAGATACTGATTCAATATGGTTAGAAAAATTAAGTTTTTCATCTAGAGACGCGCCTAAGTATTTTATAGATGAGGATCGTTCAATTGAACAACAATAGCAAGAAGATGTTCCTTGATTGCTTGTTCATGTATCTTTATTTCAGGGTAG
The DNA here is from genome assembly GCF_033807575.1 of Cydia pomonella. NCBI lineage: Eukaryota > Metazoa > Arthropoda > Insecta > Lepidoptera > Tortricidae > Cydia > Cydia pomonella. The sequence goes on from NC_084726.1 coordinate 7,350,440, forward strand.
GTGGTCGGCTCTGAGGCAGCGGTTTTATGAAAACAAAGAAATTTAGTTTACAGTACATATGGTGCTACTTTTCCGCACGCGTGCGGGAATGAGCACTTTCGCGTGCATATGTCGAAACTTTAAAGAGCCATATGTACTGTAAAACGTTGTACGATACACGTGCGAATCGGTAATTTACAACTCGTGTCGATTTAAACCACTCCCTTCGATCGTGTTTTAATTTAACACCACTCTTTGCGAATTTTCAATTTTCTGCACTTGTATCGTAAATAACTATTTTGTGGTGTTGAAAGCTAGTAGATTACTTTTTAGCCAACTGTAAACGGATTTAATACCGCTCTGAACGATCTCCAATTATTGCGGCCATGAATTAACGTGAAATAATATAGCAGTATCATCTGATTCGAATGTGTTCAAGTTTCCGTATAAGGGAAACTTAAATTCGAGTACTATAAAAAAGCCTATAACGCGTGAAAATTAGTTAAGCATTAAGGTTTATAGGGTTTTTATGGCTTATCAAACCCAATCGGTCCTTATGCTAAGAGCACCTAATTGACCCTGGAGTTATCCAGGGATTTAGATTAAACTTAGAGCGACTGATAATCTTTCTTGTTGAATTATTTTGGGTAATTAATGCCAAAGCTTTAGTGAAGACATCAGCAGCTTCAGTGGAAGAGGAACTGTAGGTGATATCATAATTTGCTTTCCTATTGGGACTTTGGGACTCATTTGGTTTTACCTGACAAGGAAGGTATAACCATATCAATGTCAATTTGTTCTATCACTGAGCCATCCTTCAGCCAACAATCGATCAAAACTATAAAATCAAAGAAAATATACCCTATGTCCTATAATATTTATTTATCTATGTATAGTAAGATTATTAGGAATTATTTATGACAGAAAAAGTGTGTGTGCGCCTTAACCTTTTGAACTTTTGAACACATACCGGGTGTTTCCTGTATCAAGATTTTTTCTGTATATTGAACAGTTTTCTTAAAAATATAGAAAAAGTAGGTTTTTAACCCACTTGAACTTGGATAGCGTAAAATGGTAAAATACTTTTGCCACCACTTTTAGCGTATGCACTACAGTTGTGTGTGACCTGTACACAGGGTAGTTAAATAAAACAGCATTTAGTAGTCACGTACTTTGCGACCAATCCATTAGCCGTGACATCTCTCAACAGAGTGACGGTAAGTGGGTAGTTCGCAGTGCATCTTTATTGCTATATACTACAAGATCTTTTACCAGGGCTACGCCTTAACCTTTTGAACACATACCGGGTGTTTCCTGTAACACGAGCAAATAATTAAACCATATATTGTATTTGTAAAACGATATAACTTTTGATTAACAACTTTTAAAAATTATGAAATCTTTAGATTTTAAGTTTTTCATACAAATTTAATATTATTTTCAATGTACGCTGACATCAGTGTGTTTGACGTTGCTTGCCACGCTTTAAACATAACAAAATTTGTATTCAATACATTGCGTCTTAGAATCAACTTCAATGTGTAATAAAAATCAAAACATAAGTTATTTTTCAAAGTTGTTGAACAAATGTTGGTCAGTTTGAGGAGTACAGTCTACAGTTTAATTTATTGCTCCTGTTACAGGAAACACACGGTATATAAAACGTCTCTGACATGCCAAGGTCTCGGGCACAAGTGAGCTAATGTAAACCTTGCTTTAAAGTGTGAAGGTTACTTTGACAGCGTACACCATACCTTTAGTTGTCGCTAGCGCTGTGGGCCCAATTAGTTAGTGCCTTTAGGTATTCTTGGTGTTCAGAAGGTTAATGTTATCTGTACGTCACCTTTAATTACGATTCCCACCAAACGGGCGCAGTTGGCGCGCATTTCACATTTGTCCGACCGCAAGCCGGTCGCCTCCTCGTGGATGCGGACGGCTCCGGTTGGATTCCGCCGCTTCTGCCTTACATAATGTATAGGCACTGAAAATGCGCTCCGGCGCGGCCCGACTGCAGCGAGTCTGTGGGAATCGTATATACATTAGGGCAGTTTAAGACCAACGTTTTATACGCGCGTGTAAGCGCGTATAGACCAGATGTAGGGAAAATAACGCGCGTGTAAACGCGTAACGCCGAAACGCCCGTACACGCGCAGAAAAATGCTACTCTGAAACCGCCCTCAGGGATCTACGTCTTCTTAATGTTTTATTTATTGTTGTCCTTATGTGCCTACTTGACGTTTAACACCTTTCAATGAATATGGCTTTTTAAGTAATTAAAGATTAAATTAATTAAAGATGAAAATACATATTCTTACGCGTAGAGCTGGATTAATTCAGATTTTCTAGTAGAGATTCAGATATTCGAATTCATTTTAAATCTTAATACATCAAAAAATACATTAGCGATGTGCCTAAATGTCATACTTCGATTAATTATAAATATAACAAATACTATCGCGAGATACGCATTCGGACGCTTTCAATGCGACTAACATGAAAGTGTTTGTTGAAAGTGATTTTATGAATTTCCACCTAACCCCGCGATTTTTTGCTTTTCCGCTGCCTCAATCGCTTCCGCTCCTCCTCTTCCTCCTCGTCCTCTTCCTCCTCCACATATTCATACACCACCTCTTCTTCCTCCTCACTCTCCTCCTCCTCCTCCTCCTCCTCCGACTCTTCAACTGGCTTCGGAGCTTTCGCGGCCTGCACGACATCACGAATCTTTTTGACTGTCTTTACCCCATCTACTATCCTACTCACCATTTGTATCCCTTTCGCTGCCAGTTTCACTACTTTTATTACTTTTGCTGCTTTTGCTACACCTATTGCTACCTTTGCCGTTACAGCTGATACCTTCGCTGCTATCGCTGCCCCTGCTGTTGCCGCAAGTTTTACTACCTGAAATATAAAAGTACTTATGTTTAGAATTTCTAAACTAGAATAATACATTCTAGAACGTTTTGCAGGTTTATGTCGAAGCATCAATGCAACAGTTACAAGTAGATATTTTTGTATTCTAACTTAATTGCATAGCCCTATATTAATGTATTTTTTCTTAAAATATATAAAAATATAACTTACAATCTTCTCATCAAGATAAAAAAACTATACCATTTTACTTACCTTAAACAAAACGGGAATCAAAAACCAAAAAAATCTTCTTGAATTATGCTTCAGGTACTGAAAAAAGAAAAAAATACTTAACATATTAATTTGAAGCACGGACATCAAATCCTCCAGGCTGGCGTCGACTGCGCTCGACGAGGTGAATCGAATTGAATCGCAATAATTTACTATGAATGGTAAATTCGACTCGACGCGTCTCGGCTCTTTGTCAATAGACACAGTTTCATGGTAAAATAAATTAGGCGAATTATTGCGATTCAGTTCTATTCGCCTCCGCGAGCTTAGTCGACGCCAGACTTTAAGGTACCATAGGATAGGTAGGTATTTTACTGTCACAACACTTAATGTAATGAAATAAATACACTGTATCGTTCAACAAATAAGAGTAATAAGCACCCCACCATCGTAGGTACCCTTCCCCTCGCACGCCCTTCATGCAAAAAAGTTTTTCTTTTACAAGCAGTAAAAACCCGTTGATGAAAATCACCCAAATTACTAATGATGTCATTGATGTCTCGATGTGGCATTTTAATTATACCCGTGGATGAAATGCGTGTGTACGTCGGCAGCCGCAATGTTTTTACATGGAAAAGAATTTCATTTAATTTTATTTTATTTTACTGAATACTGTACAAAAAAAGAAATACTTAAATTTCTACCTAAACAAATACCGAGGACGGCACAAATTATTATTTTTAGGTTTGGTATATTATTTATTTATTTATTTAATCTTTATTGCACAATACATGAAGGTACAAGTGGCGGACTTAATGCCTTAAAGCATTCTCTACCAGTCAACCAATGGGTTAAACCAGAAAGATTAAGTAGGTGCAGTGTCTTTTAAAGTAAATAATTTTTTAACCAAGACTATATATGAATATAAAGTATATATCGTAAGATATGGTATATGGTTTGGACGCTAGAAAAAATAACATTAATATTCTTGAAACCTCAGAAGTTTACGCTACTGGTTTATCGTATCCAAACGCAGGTCCGCGTACGAAACTATTAGAAAAGAATCCCGGCACACAAGAGATTAATGAACTTAAATATGTCGAGTTATGAAAATATTGGGATTTGCTGGAATGAGAAGCATAGTACTGTTTGTTAACCAGTATTTCAATTGATTTAATATAATAAAGATATTCATTTTATGTTAGTAGGGATATTTTTAAAGAGCGGAAAATGTTAATTTTGTTCCTAATTACGAGTATAATAATTATTTTTTATAATATACATTTTATTTACAACAACAACTATAACTAGTTTAAATCTAAAATAGGCCCATGAGGCATTCTAGCAAGGATGCTGGCAGTATTTCCTCGTTGTACCGCAATATTGATACATTGTGCGAGGAAGCCGTCAGCTCTTCGGTCACCAGTTACGTAATTATTAATTATAGATCATAAAACTGTAACTTACTCCTTCATATGCTTCGAGTTCTTTGCGGGTAGGCAGTGTTGGAACGATCTAGAAAAAAAAGTAAGTATTTGTTAACTAAGATTGAGAGACTTTACACCTCCAAATCTTAATGGCATCGGGGACCTTTTACATCTCCAAATTTAATGAATTATTATTATTATTAACCATAAAGACTAAACATCGCTGTTATATTGTAGTAATAATTTGTTTCTAATGTTTATCTTGGTAAAGTTTGTGCGGAAAGAGAAGAGTCGTGGAATGTATGGGGCCCAATACATTCCACGACTCTTCTCTTTCCGAACAGACTCTATTAAAAATGTATTGTGTTTGTAATGTATGTATTTATAAATGTTGCTATGTATTTTTTATGTCACTAATATGCTTGCACTACTATAATAATATGCTATACTTAGCCCGTCGTGGCCAGGTGAGTTCCCTCTCTTCATATTTTTAATTGCATCAATAATTTCTTTGCAAGCGAAGACAGGGACCCGGGTATGTCCTTAAACTAAATACGTCCAAAAGAGAGGTATGGGCAATGTGAATGTCATCTCGCCTTGTGTGGTAGGGCACAGCACAGCAGATGTCATTCCAGATCTAGAGCAGAGCCCAACTGGGGAAGTACCTCCACCTTACAGAAAACCGCAGCCAAATAACACTTGACCCTACTCATAGTGTTGTGTTCCTGCCGGTGAGTAAGGTTGCCAGAGCTCAACGGGGGGTGGGGTTAGGGTCGGTAACACGCATGTAACGCCTCTGGAGTTGCAGGTGTACATAGGCTACGGAGACTGCTTACCATCCGGCAGGCCGTATGCTTGTTTGCCACCGACGTAGTATAAAAAAAAAAGACAAGGCGTTCGCCCGGCCGTGCGCGCTCCCCCCGCGCACTCGCTGCATAAACCCTAATTGCGAAAGGACCCTAAAATTATCCCTAAAAAGATTAGCAATTTCAGTTGCTTCGGTTACGCCATTAGGTAAACTAACCTTTTTATTTAGACTTTTAAAACTTTTCCAAAATGTTGAAAACTGCTTTTGAGAATGATAATTATCTAACTCAAGTTGCTTTAACTCACCTACGTTTACTTAGGTGTGTTTCACACAAACCTGCTTTGGACCATAGCTTGTCGCGCCGCGCAGGATGAAAAGCGTCGCGAGCGGTAAGGTGTGGTGGCTTAGCATTGACGACGACATAAAGCGCTGGATCAGTTTATGCGCCGCCTGCGTGGCCGTGCGCGCTGTTCGGCCCCGCGCCGTTCCCGCACCCTGGCCGCGTCCTTCCTCTGCCTGATACCGGATATACATACATTAGGCTGGTTTTAGTGTCATGCGGACCGTCAGTACCAAAACCAGTCTTACATATCTATTCATCATAGTAGTAAGTAAGGTAGTAGTACTTTAATGTCATAGACATAGTTTAATTATATAATTATGGTTAGACGAGTGTCTGTAGATGGAAAAACGTTGATACCCGAGCACAGTAGGTGAGGTTAGGTACGTAACTAGGTACTCGAGTGCTCAATTAGCTCCTGGATGACCAATCATAAGTACATTCGTTTTCCAATGCTGTCCAGTTTTTTTTCTAATTATGTTACTTTTTTCAAATGAATGGTGTACCTTAAGAGCATTTGTGAAGATCACGAAGATCTTCAACTTACCTCCCCTCTGCGGCTCAGATGTTGGCATGAAACTATAAGAGGACCCCTCAGCAAACATAACAGAAGTAAGACACGCATGGTGACTGCTATACTCCACCGTGAGTCGAGGGCCTATTTAAGGCGTAGCGTCGGTTATCAGATAATTTGTGTATTCGTCGCACATCCATCGATAATTAACAATTACGAATTGGATTTGGTCAGACCCATTGACAAGTTTAATTGAATAAGTGGGAATATAAATATAAATCACCAGATTAAGAAATTCTCGGTCTCTTTAAAGCAATAGTGAATTGAATAGCTACTACTGAACCAGTGAGCTTCATCTTAGGCCCTGTCTTCACTTTCCATCGGGTGTGACTAGGGCCAATCGCCGATCAGTTTATAAAAAAAACGCAATTGGCGACAACAGCCGCCGAACACGAACTACGAGGCATGAGCTTATGCACGTGGCACCAAAAATTTTTATACTTTTTTCAGTAACTATAACCATAGAGAAATGAGTAAGCGTGGGGTGGTAGCTCTGTATATCCTAACTAATAATAAGTTTTAGAACCTACAATTTCACCAATAAGTGTAACACCGACAACCGAAACGGTTATTGATGAATCAACGAAATACCGCCCTCACTTCTCTGCATACCATGGGAATGTAGCTCGGTGATATACTAGCCCTGTTGGCCTGTATATAGACCGCGAGCCAGGAACAGATCTCCATGACCAATCGCCTCCCAGGCAATAACTCGTATAGTGGGTAACGGCAATGTATGATGAACCCTCGTGCACGTCAGCTGCCTCTCCGTTGGTGGGATGAGGAATGGCAGCCACCAATAGGTACACGTAAAAAATTGTTATTGCCTCCCGTTTGATACTTTGTCAGATGCTGTTGTGAATAAAAACAATCGTCAGCCAGTTGTATCGCGATGGAAAGACCGTCAGCTGGTCACTTGAACATGTAAAAACAATATTTTTCAGTCATCGTCTCCCGATTGAACCTTAAGAGTAGTTAATAAGTGTAGTAATATTTCTGTTATACATGTTTTAGTGAGAGCTGTTAAGGAAATAAGTGAATGTCCTTAGTGTGTATTTGAAACCTCATCTCCTGCTCACCTATCTCTGTTGGCTTCCCAAGTATAAAAAAGTAACTTGTTTTAATCAAGTGTGAGGTCTTTGTTAACATAGTCCGAAAGGGCCTTATAAAGTACATATCCTCCTGCCGCCCAGGATCATCAATCCTGAACTTTAATTACAGCCCCAGTGAACTAGAAGTTGGCACTGGCGGCGAAGTCAACAACGAAGCATATTCTTAATATTGAACTTGGCTCTCATTTCACATTTATGTTTTTGATGGATTAAACTTGCCTCCACCTGTGCGACGAGGACCTGATGGCTAATTGACGAAAATATTCATTTTTTACTAAGAATGGCGTTTGTAAATGAGAGACAGATAGTTTTCGGATTAGCGGCCAGCGAATTTTTTCAGGATCACGCCATCATTGCCTGATTTTTAAGCGCCAAATATTTAAAATTCCCATAAGGCTCTCGCTTCTTATGGATAAATTATTATTTTGAATTCTATACTACATCGGTGGCAAACAAGCATACGGCCCACCTGATGGTAAGCAGTCTCCGTAGCCTATCTCCGAGGAGTTATTTGCACGTTGTCGATCCTAACACTCCGCACCCTCGTTGAGCTCTGACAACCTTACTCACCGGCAGGAATGAGTAGAGATTAGTGTTATTTGGCTGCGGTTTTCTGTAAGGTTGGACTCTGCTCTAGATCTGGAATGACATCCGCTGTGCTATGCCTTACCACACAAAGCGAGATGACATTCACAATGCCCATACCTCTCTTTTGGACGTAGTTTAAGGACGTACCCGGGTCAATGTCTACATTAAATCCTTTATAAGAAGGCTCAAGAGGATAGATAAGGAAGGAATTTGTTCTTCTGATAATAAACAATCTTATTTTAATATATTCATTTATTATTTAACCAATTAAATCATCTTATGTGGAGGTTATTAGTAATTGGAGTGGTGGAGTCTTTAGCCGGCTGCGTCTAATGTCTGAAATATATTAAAAAACGTCAATTTAGAATGGCAAATCTAAAATGGGTACCGTAAAGCCGACCGGTTTGGCCTAGTGGGTAGTGACCCTGCCTACGAAGCTGATGGTCCCGGGTTCAAATCCTGGTAAGGCCATTTATTCGTGTGATGAGCATGGATATTTGTTCCTGAGTCATGGATGTTTTCTATGTATTTAAGTATTTATAAATATTTATATATTATATATATCGTTGTCTAAGTACCCTCAACACAAGCCTTAATGAGCTTACTGTGGGACTTAGTCAATTTGTGTAATACCTAATGTCCTATAATATTTATTTATTTAAAGCCACCAAACTGTAGCCCAGTACCGTAACCTAAGTTCAATACGTAGTTAAGTGTTCCCAGCACTTTTCACATTTGTCTGACGTTTTCTTCAATGTTTTTATCCCAATAACCCAAAAACACCCGGCGGTCAGACATGCAAACAGAGAACCCGAGTACGCAGACAAGCCAGAACAGAGCACTCTGGCGCAGAGATACCTATAAGGAGACCCGACCCCAGATAAACTGGAAAGAGGGACAGGCAAAGAAACCATAAATAAATTATATTATAGGACAAGCTATCGTCCTAGGTACAGATTAAATAATAGTACTACCGTACAGAAATGACGCTTCCTACACAAGTTTGACAGCGATTCAGGGTCGAATTATGCTGTCCCTTTCTAATGTATGGCACCATCCCTTTCGGCCATTTAAGGTTGTCAAATTTCAAGTCATTACCTTCTCTGTGGTCGTTCACGTATAGGGACGTCAAGTTGTGCTCTGCTAACCCTAATAATTGCTCGGAGCAATGCTGAGCCGAGCGGAGCCGAAAAAAGCCGAAAGGAGGAGAGTCGCCCCACGCACTGGCTTAGGTACCCAGCTTCGCTCACGAAGTTAATATGGGCTTATGACTGTGGTAGTTGGAATAAAAGATTTTTTTACGAAAACATATTGTTACTAAAATACTTCTATTTAGAATTTGTTCCCCAGGCGTTTTCTATATATATAAGTGTGTATTTATCTGTATAAGTATGTGTATTGTATGTCTGTGGTATGTGTATATCGTTGCCCAGTACCCATAGTATAGTACATGCTTAGTTTCGGGCTATAAGGTGATATGTGTAAGATGTGAGTGAAGATGTGTGTTAAAGACCACAAGGATGACAAAACAAACATTAAAAAGAAACTAAGCAATATTCTATTTTAAAAAATAAAAGGTAAAATACAACCTCTATAAACTGTACACATGCACTGTATTTTTATATACTGTACGCTCAGATTGTAGCGTTAACCCTCTACTTCATGTCGTAAATAAAAGTATCTGTTTAAAAATAAATTTTAATAGCTAATATCAATAGAGTTGAAAATTATAACTACCATATAGGGCTGCGCATGCGGTAAAGGTAAATAATAATATAAGTTTAATTTACGTATAAACTACCTAGCTTATTACAGGAGCCTCGTCTGCTAACAAACGACTCTGTGTTTGGCAGAAGCAAGACAGACCTTTTTCGGCCGGAGGGCAGAAAATGTATAAAAAGCTTACCTCTTGTATGACTTGGTCTAACGCTGCGTCTATTGCGGCTTGCACTGCTGGATTCTCCGCAACCCATCTATCTGGGTCGTCTTTCATCGCTTCATGTGCCGCCTCAACTGCAGCCTGGAATAAATGATTATAGAATTACTAAGCTAGAGATTTCAAGAACACTAGTTTTCCTACATATAATAATCTAGTGTTTAATGCTAATACTAATGTAGTTCACAATAATATGCATAATGAATATATGAATATATACAGACCCTTGAGGCATATATTGTACCAAGGATGCCGGCGGCATTTCCTTGTTGTATCGCAATACTAATACGTGGTCTGGGTTAGCGTTGTTCATTACTATTCCAAATTTCAAATCGATAGCTTAAGTACTTCCCGAGATATTTAGCAATGTGACAGACAGACGGACGGACAGAGTCGCACCATAAGGGTTCCTTTTGTACCTTTTTGGTACGAACCCTAAAATGACCTAATCCAAGACAAAAGATAAATAAAGCAGATTATAAAAAATAACCGACTACTGCGACATTTTTTTCACATCGCGCTCTACCATGCGTCTATGGATACTATATCCGCATTTTTTCTCTTTTTAGGGTTCCGTAACCAGAGGGTAAAACGGGACCCTATTACAAAGACTCCACTCGTCTATCCGTTCGTTTGTCCGTCTGTCACCAGGCTGTATCTCATGAACCGTGATAGTTAGTCAGTTGAAGTTTTCACAGATGATGTATTTCTGTTGCCGATATAACAACAAATATTCCATGTCCAAAATTATTGGCGTTATTGCCGCTGTCGCAGTTTTCGTAATTAGGACGTTCATTCTGTCATTTATATTATCTAGAAAGATTGACTGTGTCACCGCCAGTTTCATGCTACTTTATCGCTATTGTAATCTTATTACTTACCTTTTTAGCTAGGGGGGCAAGAAGGGAGATAACATGGGGGGGTATAACGGTCGTTGATGTAGTAGGTTCGGGGGACAGGTTTTTCATCTGAAATTGAAAGAAAACATTATGTCACAGTGGACTATTGCGAATAAATCGAAACCATTTAAAGAGTAGAATGAGTACTTACAGCTTCATAAAGTAAAGCTTGTGCACTTTGTGCAGGATCGACCTAAAACCACATATGTGAAATTAGTTAAAAAACACAATGCGAATAAATAAGTTAAATATTGTTGAATTAATATTGAGTCCCGTAGGTAATATTTACTAACTTACATACAATACAATACTTCGACAAGGGACCAGTATTGTGTTTGTGGGACCAGGGGCTCATTTCTCGAACGGTATTAGACTAATACCGTTCGAGAAATAAGTCTAATATTAGTCTAATATTATTAGTGTGTTACCATAGTAACCCATACGATTTGACAGTTCGTGGAGTAATAATATTAGTCTAATAACGTTCAAGCAATGGGCCCCAGTTCGTGGACTAATAATATTAGTCTAATATTGCCTTGAAGATAGACACCGACTGATGTGCCGTCGGAAAATTTGAAACTGTTTGAAAACTTCTAAATTTTTTAGATGGGGGTCGAAATTTTCTTATTCCAAAATGAAAGATTCCCTAATATAAAATTTCTTGAAATTTTCGTGAACTATTCCAACTTTTTTGAAACTTGCACATCTGACCGTCTAGCATGAGTTGCGTTCTCGCGATAACGCAACTCATGCTTGCAGGGGGTCTATCCAAGGTGCTAATAGTTTGCGCCATAGCGAACGAAACGGTACTTAATGTTTCTCTATTACCCTTCCATATGAGTGCCACAGAGAGACATTAGCGTCTTGTTCGCTACGGCGCAAACGATTGACAACTTGGCAAGGCCTCGTCTGTAGACACTGTCTAACACAAAATAGCTTTTTTTCTATGTTAACATTATATAATATATAAAGTTGGTTCTAGCGCTCGCCGGCCGCTGCCATGACACGCTCGCTTTGCTCACTCGCCTTTAAGCTCTATTTGGTCACGGTTAACCTAACACACTCCTCCTCGATTCGCGCCTATTTTTTGACTGGCAGGATGCCTTGAAAACTAGTGGAAACGCGTTTTTACTAAAACGGGTTTTTACGGTAACATATAGATTGTAGAAATAAATTAGAATATAAATTTAACAATGCCCTTCGAGTTTTTAAAAGAAATGGCAAGGAAATCATGCGTACCGCGGGTTTATGATTCGGATTCTGGAATGAGAAAAAAAATATTTAATATTAGTTTTTAGACGTCTATACAGCTGTGGAAATCTTAAATGTCCAAAGGGTCAACCCTATTTTCTAGGGGATCTATTTTCAATAATGTTCATTTTTTTCTTTTGTTACCCCAAAACACGAAACCCTAAAACCACTATGCTACTACGGTGATTTTGGGTTATACTGCGCGGGCAAATAAGAAGTATACATTATGTTTTTAAATTTTTAACTATATTAAGTTCAAAGATTATTAAGTATTGGTTTAAAAATAAATTATTCACAGGGTTGGCAAATACATGCGGAACATAAATGTCTGACAAGTGTCCACCATTAACATCTGTCATCGCAATTTTCAGCATATTTTCGCACATTTTCGGCGTTATCTTACAAAAATTTTGTCGAATGGTCGGTTTTAACTGATTAGCTCAACGAGGGGGGGCGGGTTTAGGGTCGGCAACGCGCATGTAACTCCTCTGTAGTTGCAGGCGTACATAGGCTACGGAGACTGCTTACCATCAGGCGGGCCGTATGCTTGTTTGCCACCGACGTAGTATAAAAAAAAATAATAATAATAAATTTGCTGCACGATAACCAGTTTGGTTTTAGGGCCGGATTATCAACGGAAAGTGCGATACTGTGTCTAAAGCAGACTGTCAAGTACTACACCGCCCGAGACATGCCAGTGTATGCGTGTTTTCTAGATCTGTCGAGGGCTTTTGACCTAGTCAGCTACGATATTCTCTGGGACAAATTGGTGGATATGAGGGTCCCTCGGGAGCTCATATCCATTTTTAAATTCTGGTATAGAGGGCAGGTCAACAGTGTTCGATGGGCGGGGGAGCTGTCGGAATCGTATAGGTTGGAATGCGGGGTGAGTCAGGGCGGGTTAACCTCACCGAAGCTTTTCAACTTATACGTGAACGCACTAATTGACGAGCTCAGTAGTACGCATATCGGATGTCACGTGGAAGGCATTAACGTAAACAATATTAGCTACGCGGATGATATGGTGCTGCTGAGCGCGTCGCCATGTGGTCTCTCTAAACTCATAGCGGTCTGTGAGAGGTATGCTATTACAAATGGGCTCAAGTACAATGCCGCGAAAAGTGAGTTTATGGTGTTTGGAGTCAGAGGGAAGTGTTTGCCGACAGTACCAGCCTTAAAGTTGAATGGGAATCCCCTGAAGCTGGTCAATCAGTTTAAATACTTGGGGCATATCATCACCTCTGACCTCAAGGATGGTGCCGACGTCGAAAGGGAGCGCAGGGCGCTGGCTGTTCGAGCAAACATGATTGTCCGCAGGTATGCTCGTAGCTCAACTGCCGTAAAGGTGACATTATTCAGAGCATTTTGTACCTCATTTTATACGAGTAGCCTGTGGGTTAACTACACGCAGAAACAGTACAGCGCGTTGCGAGTGCAATACAACAATACTTTTAGGGTGCTGATGGGGTTGCCTCGCTACTGCAGCGCATCGTTAATGTTTGCGGAGGCGCGCGTGGACAGCTTCTCTGCCATCATGCGCAAACGCGCCGCCTCGCTGATCAGCAGGGTGAGGGCCAGCACCAACAGCATCCTAGCAATGTTTGCAAGCAGGTTGGATGGTGCGTATCTGAACCACTGCAGTGCGCTCCATGTATTCGGCAATATGTAATGTATACTAACACTAGACGTAAGATAAGTAGGTATGGTTGGTTATGTAATTTTGGCAATTTGTTATATTTAATTTTAATGTAATCAGAATATTGTTAAATTTTATTAATTAACTTATTTATTTGTTTAATTTTTTGTAATGTATTATGTTTGTTGTATGATCCCAGATGGTCGAAATAAATGATAATTTAATTTAATTTAATTTTAATTTATTTTAATTTCATCAGCTTGTTAGCATAATAGACACGTAATTTTAGACAGCTGCAATATTTGGGGAATTGGTGCCAATCACTGTCACTGTTTCTCGAAAATAATCGAGCAAACAATGTGTTTTAATCAAAACAAACTGTTGAAAAGAAAATTGCTAGAGGTGTCTACCTCAAATGTCTATTTGGCAGAAATTATCTTCCGTATACAATTGCCAACCCTGAATAATATATTAAAAAAATTATAACATTTTGCACTTAATACAATTAAAATTGCACCAAAACACGAGTTGCGAGTTGGCTATTCGCACATGTATCGTACAACGTTTTACAGTACATATGGGCCTTAAAATTTTCGACATAGTTACGTAATGTGCTAAGTATCGCACTAGGGCGGTAAATTAGCGCCATATGTACTGTAAAAAAAATTGTAAAGCCCTTCTTGCGCGTGTTTGTGTACTGTTTCCAAAAAACGCAACTAAGCATATTAAATTATAAAAATCCAGAGACGCAAGAAATAAAAACAACACTTATTCGAAATCACCTCGAAATTGACAACTAATAATATAATACCATGATAATAGAACCATAAGTGAAGTGTTAGAAGAATAATCAAACTTGAATGACATGAAATAATAATTTGCTAGCCATAAGTTTCAAAAATGGAACATTTATTCGAACACTTCACTCACACATTCAAGAGGGGATTTACCAAAGTTTTTTTACCTTTACTTAAATCCACGAATTATATTAAGGAAATTGTAAGAAACGTATAAAATTATGAATACCATGACCGCTTCCGCCGTCGATGCTACAAATTCTCCCAGAGCAGTCTTATTCTGAAATGGACACAGATAAACTCTTCAAACAAAAAATATAAATAGAAAGCTCAAAAAGATATTTTGCTCCGGGATTTGAACTCCTTAGATCTCAGACCCTAATGTGCATGTTTTATGTCTTTTGTTTTAACGCCTTAAAAGATTTGTCAAAGTCATGCTTAATTTTAAGGTGACGTATTTAATGTGACTCCTCAGCTCGATTTAGTATGAAAGTATGGTCCCATCCGGCAGAAAGCACGAAACTTGGCATGCATAGGAGAAATGAAGCATAATTTGAAAACTATAAGTCTTACAATATATTTCTAAAGACAACATTGTAGAGAATTTAATGGAGAATATACTTTTCCTAGATATTTTTATTGAAGCTTTCATAGTTTTCATGAAAATTTATAAAAACTAAAAATGGGGATATAAAGGTGGAGGCAAACGATAACTTCTCGGCGTTTTTCTACGTCTATTTATTCTTAAAAGCTATATGCATGCCAAGTTTCGTGCTTTCTGCCGGATGGGGCCATAGTTGAGGCTAAAAAGCCGCACTAATTACTGTTGGGTCATTACTGCTGCTTCTAATCGCGACAGTAATTAAGCCAAAATTTTGTTACTGAAGACAAGGTATAAGTATAGAAATAAGACATTGTAATGCCCTCACAAGCGTGTACTATTCCTAAGAAATTATATTTAACACCATGCATCTTGATGCATCACTTGTACATGTATACAATAAATACAATACAAAACATTTTTATGAATTAGTTTTTGTTTTTAGACTCGGGAGGTGGCGGAATATGATACTAATTATGCTCTCAAATATATCGTCAGTATTTTTGTAACACCATGTATAATGACCATTAGGTGTCTATTATATACACATATAATACTTGCCATTCAATGTTTGTACCGGAATTAAATTATTCACGGAATTTAAGAATAAAAGAAATGTCTTGATACATCCCTGCGTCCGAGATTTTGAATTTCGAATGAGAATTATAAAAATATGTTCGAAGTTAGACTGTAGGGGCCTATTCCTCAAACGTTATTAGACTAATAATATTAATCCACGAACTGTCAATTCGTATGGGTTACCATGGCAACACACTAATAATATTATGCTAGTATCGTCCAAGAAATGGGCCTGGGGCCCATTCCTCGAAGTATTAGACTAATATTATTAGTCCACAAACTCTCAAATCTTATGGGTTTCCATGACAACACACTAATAATATTAGCCTAATATCATTCGAGAAATAGGCCCCTGGTCTAAAAAACTTCCTTATACTGTAGTAATGCTGTAGGCTGTAACATTATTCCAGCTGGAGATTTATTTATTTATTTATCTATTGTATCCCACATACGTGTTTAATACTTACTTAGCGCATATAATACCTTTTTAAACGACTTCCAAATCTCAAAAGGAGGTTCTTAATTCGGTTTTTTTATGTATGTTACTCCATATCTCCGTCATTACTGGGCAGATTTTGAAAATTATTTTTTCGATTATATGTCTATGTATACAGATTGGTCCCGTTTTTGTCAAAACCGAGTTTTGATGATGGGATCCAAATCATATCACAACCCAAATCTTAAAGGCATACATATGGTGATTTTTGTGGTTTTATCAACAAATCAAGTATGCATTTCAAAAAGTAACATTTGATGAAGTGGAAATGCTGATGATGATCAAAACGGAATTCTTCAACTACGCATAGTTCACGTTTGGCGAGTTGTCTTCTTCGTTATGTTTGCGAAGCAAGTTAGTTTTTAAGCCACATTTTTGTCACGCTCGAGTTCTGAAGATGGTATCCATTTGGAATCGAGGGAACTCCTCAAATCTTAAAGGCTTAGCTACGTATAGTGATTTTTGTATTTTCATCAGAAAATCAAGCATTTAGGTAATATGTTATTCGATGCAGTCGAAAAGCGGCAACATTACATTGTTTAACGCAGCGTGCCGATAGATGGCACTTTGCGCACGGAGATCAGAAACGCTCTGACATGTATTATACATGTTCACAAAAATTCACCTTCAGAATTATTGAAACTTCTGATGCAAAATTCATCTTGGTAATTGTAGTTGGCTAATTTGTGCAAAAAAGTTGAATCTCAGATCATCTGTCGGTTTTTCTTTACGTAATTCTTTTCTACGTAATACAATGTACGTGGCTCGCCGTGGAGTTATTTGAATAAAAAACTAAAATGATTTCAAACCTGCACAAGCCACGTCGCAAAATCACGTTCATTCTGGAAACACGATAGAAATATAAAATTCACATACTTAGTTTGCTGGGCGAAAAAAAAACAATGCTTATAGGCAGAGCTTTTAGAAGGTATGGTCTTTTTAGCAATGTTATCAAGTAAACCTATAAATTTTTTTTCTGTTCTGCTGTTTGAACATGATTTTATTCAATATTAAATTAATTTTCATATAGTTACATTAAATTTTTATTTAGTTGTTAATAAAAACACTTTCTTCCTCATCATCTTCCTCGCGTAGTCCCGGAATTTATGCCACGGCTCATGGGAGCCTGGGGTCCGCTTGGCAGCTAATCTTTTACGAAAGCAATTGCCATTTTGACCTTCTTACCCAGAGAGTAAACTAGGCATTAGTAGGATTAGTCCGCTTTCCTGCCGATGTTTTCCTTCGCCGAAAAGCAACTTACATATTACATAAGTTCCAAAAAACTCATTGGTACGAGCATTTTCTCTTTCTCACTTTGGCACTTTCCCCTCACTAAATAATAAATAACAATTCAGCCTGTATTGGTACACATCCATTGCTAACTTCCTCTTATGCGCGAGAGGGCTGATATAGACTACATAAACATACATCTTTGAATTTCTTCGCGGATGTATACAGGTTTCCCCGCGATGTTTTCCTCTACCGAAAAGCTAGTAGTAAATATCAAATGATATTCTGTACATAAAATCCATAAACTCATTGACACAAGGTATGATATGAACCCGCGACCTCCGGATCAGACGTCAGATCCACTCGCCGCTATATCGCTTCACACACATTGCATCGCAAATGTGGCTGACTCACCCGATGGATGTATACGAGTATTATTGTCATCGATTATCATGATTTGTGTTTTTACCTCTTTTTTAAGAATTATGTTCTTACCGTCGTCAGCATCTTGAGCAAAGCAGGCTGAAATTACGGTAGAAACAATAAATGTAATGAAATGCATGCAGATCTGAAATGAAAGGAGGACAGAGCAAGAAATTATATATTTGTATAACTACTTATTTTTTATTTGTAAACCACAGGTACATGGCTGTTTAATCTTACATAGGTTTCGTAGTCTCATCTCGCTCTGCCAAGAGTCGCATACACATATGTTTTTTTACTACTGATCATCATGCCATGTAAAATAAAAAATATGCATAATTTAAAAATACACAAATTATAATTCAATTTGTAACTACACAAAACATTGCCTTTATTCATATGATTACATTATTATATAAGTTTATTTATTTATTTTTCGTTTATTTGGGGCATCAACAGCAATACAAATAAAATGTGCTAAGCTTAAAGATTCAATACATAAAACCAATAAAATTAAATATGTCCACATAAATACATTAAATTCCGTACTAGATGGGAGTACACATTACACAAACAAAATTGCTTAAAACGTGAGTGTGTTTGTGTGTGGGGTTTCTTTTTCGAGTAGGTTCATTCACAGTAAATTCATTCACAGTAGCTAGGTCGGCAACAGTGTTGCTACTGTGGTAAATATGAACCAACTAGTGTTCACTATATTCATAGGTACTGCAAACGTTTACAGTGAAGTAAAGCACTCACGGAATTGGCAACATTTAACTTACAAATATAATATACTTACAAAATTAGGGTTTCGACGTCTTTCGTGCCTGGTTTCTTGAAATATCTGGAAACCGTATTGAGTATTATGTAATGTAATTATAATCTGGTTCAAAGTCAATATAATCAGGGCCAATATTAGTTTGGGACCGCTTTGAAAACCAGCGCCGGGCATGTCGGCCCGGCACACGCTAAGACTGGAACCCTTTGCCCAATACAAACATAAACTCTTTTGATCTGAATAAATTATTGTTATAAATTTTAAAAAATCATCTATTATGTAACTTTATTTTCCTGTGTAACTGTATGTGTCAATAAATTATTCTTATACTTATTATAATACGAGCACTTTTAAATTGTCAAGTTTTATAAATATTATGAGATCTAAATATCAGATCACATTTATTGATGCAATTATTAATATTATTATATAGATGTCTTACTTAATAATAATAATAAAAATTTCACAATAAAATCGTCTAACACCAAAGTTGTATACAAAATACTAGCCCAGAAACTTTGTTGAATAAAATCTAAAATTGATATAAGCTAGTTATAGTAATCATCTGTATATATCCATTATGTATATTGTTATTGTCAATAAATAATTTATTAATAAAAAAAATAAAAAAATACGGTTTACATATTTGAATTTTTATTTATTTAGTTCTTATATAATTTTTATTTAGTTATTCCTGTTTTGTAAATAGGTATAATTACAGGTAGGTATGTGTGTTAATCAAAGCACTTACCCCCGCTAAATAATAAATAACAATTCAGCCTGTACCTATCGTAGGTACAGTCAAGGTATTGAATATAAGTGTCAAAAATATGTATACACGACCTTATTGCCTATATATTAAGGTAGTGTGTTATATTTTTGTCACTTATATTTAATACCTTGTCTGTACCTACACCCATTGCTTCCTCTCATGCGCGAGAGGGTTGATATAGGACTACACATACATACACCTTTGAATTTCTTCGCGGATGTATGTCTTTTTTCCACGATGTTTCCCTTCACCGAAAAGTTAGTAATAAATATCAAATGATATTCCGTACATGTATAAAATCCGAAATCGTACATGTGTGTACATGTGTGTGTAATCGTACCTATTGTTTATAAAATCGATGCGTGTTCTTTTTCGAAGAGAGGACGAAGGAAGTTATTTCACCGCTAAGTAAAATAATTTAAAGTGACACACGTATTATAACAGAATACCTTATTTCCTATGCTGAGATATAAGTTGATATGCATAAAATGCTCGACTCGTTCGATTAAATTATGATTCTTATGATTGCTGTTTTTCTTCTTTTTACAATTTATAGAATTATGTTCTTACCGTCGTCAACATCTTGAGCAAAGCAGGCTGAAATTACGGTAGAAATAATAAATCGAATGAAATGCATGCGGAGGAGGATACCCTAAAAGAAGAGTATCTAAACTTCTAAAGTCTAAATTTAACTAACTAATATAATATACTTACAAAATTAGGGTTTTGACGTCTTCCGTGCCTGGCGTCTTGATATATCTGAAAACCGTAATGAGTATTATGACTATTATGTAATTATTATCTGCAGGTTCAAAGTCAAGCAAATAGCAACAAAACAACAAAAAAGTCAAGTCAAATAGCAACAAGCACTTTTAAATTGTCAAGTTTGTTGTATTATCTAAATACCAGAGAACGTTATTGATGCAGTTATTAATATTAATAATATTATTATACAGATGTCAAACTTAATGATGAATATTTCACAATAAGGTTGTAATATGGCAATTAGCCACTTTCCGTGTTTAGCTGTGACACTATAATTTACTGCGACATAAACGCATATTGCTTGTGGCAGCGCAATCTTACGTGTACATATATTAGGCAGGGTTTTACAGAATTTACGCTCTTAGTATTAGTTAGTAGTAGTAATATGTTATCACACATAAGGTTTTTCTCTACCTAGGCTACTCCCTGTCCGTGCTCGAGACGATAATTTGTTATTTGAAGGTCGTCAAATAGACCAATAAAGTGTTCACGGTGTCATAGATACATACTAGCAACGCTCACAGAGAAGTAGAACTCTCACTGAACGTTAAATTTGACTAATAGGAACATAATATATGTACTTACAGAATAAGGATGATGAAGTCGTCTGAGCCTGAATTCTGGGACTCTCTGAAAGTAGAAATGAATATTTTATAATTAAATATACAAGGTGTTTTTTTAAGTCCGTTCCCAGGTGAACCTCGAAAATGGAACATTCAGATAATAAAAGAAGGTACATGTTTGTATATAATTTTCATTTGAGATACCGCAGTCATTTTATCTTCTTATTGCCTTAGTTATCTTTTTAACATCATATAACTCCCCTCCAAATTATTAGCATTACAAGTGCTCATTCCGTTCTAGGCAGACGTCGCTAAATCCAACGATTCTAACGGTTCAATCACACCGATAAATGTATGACGCCTCATGTCCGCTCTTCTTGGTACAACTTGAAATTTAATTTTAAAGACAAAACCTTGTTTTTGAAGATAATAAGCAGTTTTAATTAACCTCGTCTCCACGGCTCAGATGTCGGCATAAAACTCCAAGAGGGGCCAGCAAACATAACAAAAGTAAGACTCGCATGGTGACCGCAATATTGCACTGATAGAGGAGCAGATTTGCTTCAGCGTGAATATAGAAGCTATGTATGCCAGCGTCGGTTATCAGACAAGAAGGGTACTTATTCGTCGCGGATCCGTCGATAAATAACGATTACGAATTGGATTTGCTTTGCCAAAATTAGATATTTCCATTATTTTTAAATTCCATAGATGAATGAATGAACATAGAATAGAGCACTGTAGGAGAGTCTTAGTTGAATTGTCTCTTGGGTCTGAATAAGCCACGCAGCCACTTTAGCCACGCAGCTGTTTTGCGGTTTTCTATATCTTTGTCAATAGAACCTGCAGATGTTAGAATAGATCCCAGATATGGTTGCTGCAGCACGTTGGTAGATGTTGCCTTTCCCGAGAAGTTAGTTCGACTCACTTGTAGCCCTCTGCGCTCTAAAGCTATGCACCATGCAGTTAAGTCAGTTGAAAGCTCTTGTATTGTTTCCGCTATGAGAACTATGTCATCAGCATATAGAAGAGACCAGAGGGCTGGTTTTTAAAGGTCTTTAGTGACATAGTTTATTACATTACCAAGTTAAACATCACTGAAGAATATGAATCAAACAAAACTAGATGAAGAACTTTCTTTAGCCCCTTGTACTTTTCAAGTAGGATTCAAACGGTATGGATAGCATCCATTGTAAATGTGGTTGGGATTGTAGTTGGGGTTTTTATTAAACTTTCGTTTACCCGTGCTAGTACCCAGTACCTCCGTGGCTATGTTTGTTGTGTGGCTCTGGTCAATCATTCCATATAGTATTAACATCTTTTCCTACTGGGACATGAGTTTCCATGAAGTCAGCTACATTTGATGCTAGAGTTGTTCCTTGAGGTTTTTGAAGATTATACCAATTATGTTTTATTCTTCCTTATACTTCTATTTTCATTCTTCCACGATGGCGTTTTCGGGAACGGTACACATGAGGTTATTATATGAGATGTAGTCAGTTTGGGGTGTATTTACGCCACTCTTGTAAGTGATTAAATGCTCGTCTTACGTATTTACCCGCCGGCGCCCATCTCTATATACCATACATAATTCTATCCAGTGTACTTTAAGATTTAATAAACGAATAACAATATAAAAAATAAGCAGTTTCGATTTCTTCATAATAACTGTTCTAAATGTTAAGTATCTACGTCATACGGTGGCTGAGAAAAACGCATTTAACCGATTTGCAAGACCGAAGTGATTCCATAAGAGCTCCGTCAACAGTTTTGTACGGAACGGACCTCCAAAAAACGATTACTGTTACTGTTATTCTACTATTAGATTCAAATCTCGCGTTAAGGATGACTCACGCTAGATCGGGTCGGGGCCGGGCCGGAGCTCCCGGCGCTTCGTTGTCTATGGAAAGCACCACGTGATCACCGATCAGCCGTCATCGAAAATAGCCTCGGCCCCGGCCCGGCCCGGTCTAGCGTGAGTCATCCTTAACTCCTAAGACACCCTATATTACATTTTATAATCATAACATCTAGATACCTAGGTACTTCTAGATATTGTAAAATCTAACAAACGAGGAGCAATTATGTGACGACTTTATATTTTATGACTTCTATCTCTGCCAATGCATTTATTGTTCAATTATTTGAAGGTTCGGTGACAGCGAATCCGTGGTTTTCTTAATTAAAAATTAATTTCAATTAGATTTACATGTCCAAAGATGCATGGACATAAATCATTAATCAAATGTATTAGGACTTGGGAACAAATTAACTTCTTTTTTTGCACAGCATAGTAGCATTGACTGCCGTCATCTTGAGCGGGGCAGCAATATAATTACGCGTATGCGATAGAGATAGAAACAGGCGGGTTAATGTCCAGAATTCTTCATGCTTTGTGACTAAAGTAAGGACTTTAGTCACACTACACCACCAGTGGGGTGACACTCCTCCTTTCGGCTTTTCCCGGCTCCGTCCGGCTCAGCATTGCTCCGAGCAATTATTAGGGTTGACAAAACTTGACGTCCCTATACGTGCACGACCACATAATTAATTTTGACACCCCTAAATTGCCGAAAGGGATAGACATTAGAAAGGGACAGCATAATTCGTCCCTGAATCGTTGTCAAACTTCGGTTCTGTAGGAAGTGTCATTTCTGTACGGTAGTAATACTACTTCTTCTGTGACTATACCAAGACCAAGCCCTCCAGTGGTCGAGGCAAGGAGACCAGGGTGCTTAGTCATCGTGACAATCGTTAACGCTCCGCAGTGAACAAAACGCAACTGTCACTGCCGCACTAATATGAAAGAGTGATAGAGACAGATGTCTACGCTACGCTACGGAGCGTTAACGATTTGTACTTTGGACATGCACCCAGAACAGAACAGAATCGAATTTACGCAGCTAACGTACTGACCAATAGATCACCCGGCCACGGCGGTACCCGTAGGTGAACTAGTATGTACAATCTTTGAAAAGCTAGAAGCCTTTGACCAACCTCAAATACTAGACTTGATGAGCTCCAGAAACTGCCGTCGTAGAGACGACAGGAACAACACAAAGACGCGAAGTAACAATAATAATAAAATAATTAGCCGCACGTCTCGTCATAATTTAATTTTATATATTTTTTTAATGACTCGGCACTCCCCTCCTAAGGGAATTTTTTTTAGGAACTGCGGGTCAAAAACTTTGTTTTGACCTCTAGTATGCGTGTGCCAAACGGCTAAACTGTACATCGATTTGCGGTTTTTTTATGCGTACACCTTACACTAATAATATCGACACGTTATTAGGTAAATGAAACTTTTTTTCGACACAAATAGTTTTTCCTTTTAAATTAATGGTTTCTTTACATAAATCCTTTTTTTTTTACTTCGAATTGAAAAATTGGAATACTAGTAAAACATAGATTAAAATTATTTTAGATAGAAATTAAAATTTACAAAATTAAGTGGGATCGAGATTGTTTAATCCAAGTAAGCAATACAGGGGTTAATTGTTTTTCATCACACTTGCTCGTAAACGAGGTTATTATATGCCAGCATACTGAGATGGAAATAGCTATATTTTGCCCACGAGCGTCATATTTTTTTTTATTTCATTAAGCCTATGTTATTTTTAAGTAGGTATAAATGAGTTTTTCTTCTAAAATACTTACTGATTTTTATACATTATCTTTTTGTTTGTATGTTTAAGAATATTTAATTTGATTAATTTAATAGTCGTTTTAAATATTTTTAGACAATATTCAATTTTGGCTGAGTACCGCATAAGTCTGTGCATTCGATGCCTAATCTGTCAGAAATGACAATATGGCGGACGAATGTTTGAAATGTCACCGTATTTAAGAATTATTTCGCTTAATATTATTATGCTTAACATTTAGTTTTTTCCTCACAAGCGTGATGAAAAACAATGTGTGTGCCACGGGCGTGCGAAACATAGTGTGTGCCATATTCAAATGTTAGCTATTGAATCAAAACACTTGTTCGTAAATACCTGTTTCCCGCCTTTAATACCTATACAATGTACTAATATTTTCCTATTGTAAAAGAGCCATTAGAGATTTAGAGATATCGTTCATTGGCTCAATTCATTTTTGGCCTACTATATACAGGGTGTTTCCTGTAACACGAGCAAATAATTAAACCATATATTGTACTCTTAAAACGATATAACTTATGATTAACAACTTTTAAAATTATGAAATCATTAGATTTTATCATTTTCATACAAATTTAATATTATTTTCAATGTACGCTGACATCAGTGTGTTTCACGTTGCTTGTCACGCTTTAAACATAACAAAATTCGCAATACACTGCATCTTAGATTTAACTAAAATGTGTAATAAAAAATAAAACAATTTATTCTTAAAAGTTGCTGAACAAATGTTGGAGAGTTTGAGGAGTACACCCTACAGTTTAATTTATTACTCCTGTTACAGGAAACAACGGTATACGAACCAATGATACATTGATTAAATAAGATACGTAAAATCTAAGACAATGTCATCCTTTGAATTTGACAGGTAAGGGCTCATTTAGACGGTGCGAGAACTCGCATGCGAGTTCAATTACATTGCGGTATTTGATCGGTCGGCTGAATTGGATATAACCTCAAAAGTCCGCAATGAAACCAAAATCGCATGCGAGTTTGCGTGCCGTCTAAATGAGCCCTAAACGAGATGGCACTGTACAGCTCCATACATTTTAAGGTAAAGATAAGATAAATATCAAGATCGTTTCTTTCCAAGTAGGCTTATTACAACGCGCCAATGAACGTCAAATAAAGGTTGACTGTACAAAAAATACGTTTGACAATTCAGTGACCGCAGAACACATGGCGCAGTACAGCGCCATCTGTTGTGGATGTCAAACTAACGGGCACGTTTTTTATGGTTTAAGATTTTTATTTAAAAAAAAGTTTTTTAGACTTTACCTCTCTATTATAATCAATAATCTTTGATACGAACCTAATATTGAGCTTAACAGGCCTTAATCTATTTGTATAATGAATAAAGTCTCATATTATTTTATTATTTTCTTTATTAAATATTGAAGAACATATTGTAATGCAGATTTTGTGTACAAAAAAATATTGCGACAAGCTTCATTACGAAGCCGGTGAGTTCTGAGTTTCCTTATAAAAACTGTACGTCACAAGTATAGCGTATAAGTGAAAAACTGAAAAAAAAAGGAAATTAACTTAAATAACCCTATATTATAAAATGATTATATAATAATCTTAGGTAAAATTCAAATTGTTTGCAAATTAAAAGCGTTGTACATATTGAATTAGCAATATATATATTATATCATTAAACCATCAAGATTTAACAATAGATCAGCAAAGAAAACATTTTTGTTGGCGATGAACTGTCAGCTGGAGTAATTGTTGTCTAGGCTATAACCGCGAAAATCGAAGTTATGGATGTCATTCCAGATGTAGAGCAAAACCCAACTGGGCAAGTACCTCCACCTTACAGAAAACAGCAGCCAAATAACACTAGACCCTACTCATAGTGTTGTGTTCCTGCATGTGAGTAAGGTTTCCAGAGCTCAACGAGGGGGGGGGGGGGGGGGTTAGGGTTGGTAACGCGCATGTAACTCCTGTGGAGTTGCAGGCGTACATAGACTACGGAGACTGCTTACCATCAGGCGGGCCGTATGCTTGTTTGCCACCGACGTAGTATAAAAAAAAGTTCTTCAATTGCGGGCATTTTTCTCAGTAACTCAAATTACGTCTTAGTGAGAGTAAACGAGAAAAATTCCCGCTATCCGTCTTTATGGCACAGAAGAAATGCCTGAAAGCGATTCGAGGGCTTCACCTAACAGATAGCTGTGTGCCACATTTAAAAGACCTGAACATTCTTACATTTTCTTGCCTATACATTTTAAAATCGCGATGTACCTCAAAATAAACCCAACACTATTCAGGACGGTCTCTGAGGTATTTGCGAGAAATTATAGGTACCCTCCGAATCTCTTTCCTGTTTCCGCAAATACTGAAGGCGCTGAAGCTAATAAATATTTTTGCTGATCTAATGCTTTGTGTGACCAAATTTCAGATAATATATGAATATGACTATAAAATATCCAAATACCCACCTGCCACGACAATTGTGATAGGTACAGTTGAAGCGTAGTCCGAAGAGATAACAATTGCCGCAATGCCACATATTAAATGAACGATAAATGAGAGTGCAACTTCAGTTACGTATATACCTGGACTTGCACAGGCGTTGTTTCTACTCTGTAAAAGAAATACAATAGTAGTTATTTGTTTTACAAGGGGGCAAAATTGTTGTTCGAGCAAGCGAAATATTCCAAAATTGAACCGCGAGGGTGGCTCGACATGTGGAATCTTGATCGTTGCGGGGGTTTCAAGGCACGAGGGTTAAACAAACTTTTCCGTTAAACACAAAATTTTTCACCACACCAACGCGAGGAAACTACCAACTATGAAATATAAAAAAAAAAAACAAATCCAAACGAACATAATAATAAAAATATCATTCATAAATTAAATCATCATTTAAAAGTCCACTACCACTACCAGGTAACATAAGGAAACAATTCAAAATTTGCATCTGATTACTTTGCCCCACATGTGGATAAAATGCAACTATCTCATTCGTTTTTGAACAAAAAAGAGGGGAGTTGGTGTGGTGAAAATATATTATTTTCTTACCCTTTCACGATTTTTACACACTATTATTTCCTACACTTACGTGAAAAACTGTCCCAATGGTAGACTTAGTAGGTAGTCTTAGTAGAATGTGAAGAAGTTTTAATTTTTAATTGATAAATGTAAATACCTATGTATGTATTAGCACTTAAGTTAGTTTTAAGGATAAAATTGCCATACCCATTCTGGGTCCATGAGATACTTACTCTTTCGCATGTAAATACCATTTTGTAATTACCATGGTGCAATAAAGGAAGAATAAAGAATAAAGTTGATGCCAATCAAGGTGAGGGGCACATGATTAATACCAAAGAGAATTTGAAATAGAGGTAGATTGTCAAAGGAAACTTTGTGGCCACGTAAATTTACTGCCAACTTCGACACATGATTACAACTTTTAGAACGCTATTATACTTTGATCCTTATTCTTTTACTCATATGTGTCAAATTTGTTAAATATCAAAAAGTGGCGCCATCTAATAGAGCATAGGGCAAAGGTTATGATGGCGCCATCGCTCGAAACGAGGCAGAATATCTTAATTATGTATGGTTCCCTCTTTGGAGTTTCCTGAGGAAATAATCATATTGGAAAAAATTTAATGTGATTTTTTCTACTTATCGATTCTAAATAAAAAATAACCGTAAATGTTAAGTATGTTAGGCCGATTTGTAGATAATTTTAAGGAGTATTTTATGTATTAATCATGTGCCCCTCCCCTTGATCGACATCAACTTCTCCACATTTTACTAAGATTTTGCATATAAGTGTAAATTGCGTATGGGTTCTATAAAGTCACTCACTTACTACTTATAATTTACTTTATTGGTCTATCATCAATATCATCATCTATCTTCCTAGCATCGTCCCGGCATCTTGCCATGGCTCCCTGACATGCTAGCATGAATTACGTTCTCGCACGCGTACATCATGCGCGACTTTTATCCAAGTACATATATTATGTACTCGCGTGCGAAAACGCAAGTCATGCTAAGAAAACGGTCCGAGGTCCACTCAGATTCTAAGAATTATTTAATTTGCCCTTAAAGGGTTAAATAGGTAAATAAATTATTACCGGAGTTAATCCACAACATAAAAACATTATGCTGGTTAATATCATATATATGTTGACTATATATGTTAGATATTCCAACCATCCAGCTGAAATAAAATTATTAGTATTATGACACATACATACTTAAATTTCAAGTGGCATAAGTAGCTTTTATTAGCGTGACATAGCTTGGGCACAGTGACAGCTGTCATCTCCATATAATTTATAACTGTAAAGCACAACATTGTGTACAGATGACAGCGGTCACCTTACCCAATCTATGTAAGAAACACTAAGTATTTTTGAAATATAATACTATTAAAGAAAATTGAATTATGAAATGTAGGGCACTGGGGGCCATCGTCAGCAGAAAACGACAGAAAATTACTCTTAAAAAGTACCTAAAACTGAATTAATTTGTATCAAGCAGAAACGTGCTATTAATATCAAAAAAAGCAAAACGTACAGGCACAGATACTAGTAACATTGAACCCATATAAATATTATTCATCTATGGCCAAAATCCAGCGAGGGAAATGTTGAGAACGTTCCTCTTAAGTTCGATAAAATGTGTATGACGCACATGTATGTAATATCTAGGCATTCTAGGCTTAAGAAAAGCGTCTTTGCTGAAGTGCGTGCGAGGCAGTAGCAATAGCAACAGTCTCCTGAGGACATTGTCCGAACGTGCAGATTGCCGCCTCACAAAGTACTGGGTTGAGGTGATAGGCAGGGCAAAATAATCCATCTTGCCCCGTGGTCCTCTCTGCACGCAGGGATGTTATGTAGTAAATAGTTAGTAGTTATAAGTGTTTTTATGTAAGTACTAATATAAAATGTAAAAAAAAAAAATTTGCGACTCCATAGTATCTAGAAAAATTATAGAACCACGGTATGCTACCAAAAGTCCTAAGCCTTAATATCATCAAAATCTCTAAGAGTAGAAAAGTTAACGTACAATCCAAGCCCATGATTGTTACGTAGCCGTAGGCAAGAGGTCCGCCAAATATAATGTATATAAGTGCGATTATAATGCATCCGTTGCGCAAACTGCAGCAATAACAGCATTTTTTCAGTTTCATGATCACTGAAACACAGAAAAAAATATTTTAAGGATTTAAAAGTCTGTTTACTTATTGGCTACGAAGTGCATGGTGGGGGTAAGTAAAGCGATCCTAGCGCATAAGGTGGTCAGAATTAGAACTAACTGCGGATTAGCGTCTTTATGATTTCGTACAAGTACCAGTTATATGGCTTGCGATAGGCAGACATTCGTATTAGCACTTATGTGCATATTGATTGATCAGCACATTAAAATAAATGTAGATCTTGCGCCTCTATTCGAAATGAAACTTTCATTTACGATTTCTCCTGAAATATTAATTTAAATTGTATGGTGTAAGGGACCATTGTAACCTGTATGAAATTCTTAATATAACTAACGTATTTAATTTGATAATAATGAATAGATTAAATACTGTATCCGTGTAAATAGCTTTGCAAATGCCACATATTATGTGATATTTATCTAGAAGTTAACAATGGGTATAGTAAGTTATCCTTAAAAGATAGACATTCAACATCGCAGACTTTTGTGTAGACCTATTTATAATAGAGAGACAACCCCGCCATACATTGTGTTGTTATAGCTCACACGGATTAGGCAGCCTTTTCGATTAAAGCTCCTAGCCAGCGTGATTTTTACCGACAACATCGTTATATTTCAACCAATTTACATAAAACCTTAACAAGTTATATACCTAAATCTTCCCCAAGAATCACTCTATTGATAGGTGAACGTTGTATGAAAATCTGTTCAGAAGTTTTTAGTTTTGGAGTAGTTTTATAAGATGTAGTAAATTAACGTTTTCCCCTAGATTTGCGGATGCTATTAAGATGCGTGACAGCCGTACACATAGCGTTATATGACTTTTATGTGTTTATGTCGACTGTAAATACGCGTATAATTCATGAAGTTTTTTTTGTAAAATATTATAGTTTACTTACGTCTTCAAATCCTGTACCTCCTCTTCTATACATATAAATTTCAAAATTACTTAATTCGTTTTGAGCGTAAAAAAATATTTATGCTAATGCCAAACTTGTCTTCTAATTTGACGTTAAATTTCTTCTTCTTTTACAATACGCCCTCTATCAAATCATTTTGCATTTGAGGTCAAGTTTTTGGGATCAAATCAAATTATTTTATTGATTTTTTATTTGTGTTTTAAGTCATGGTCTGTAGTAATGATTTATTTTAAGATTATTATAATGTAACCCAGGTATTGGCTGTTGTATTTATAAATGTTGTTATGTATTTTTATGTCACTATATGAGGTTACTATAATGTTGTACTGACTTGTAAAAGAGCCCTTGAGGCCGTATTTGCAGAATATTTTTTTGAATTTTGGTGTATGTAACAACCGAGACCAAGTTCCTAGTTGCATCCTGTCGCTATATTGAAAGAATCGTTACCACTAGACCCATCATTTAGCATTAATTATATATAATTTGTGGGACATTGACATTGATTATTATTTAAATCTTTACAATAAGGGATATTACGCAAAACTGCGTAGAGGGCGCCACTACCACATTCTGTTCTGAGAGCTTACCACGAAACACGAAAATCGAAATTTTGTTGCCTATCTGCTTGTCTGTCACTCTTGCATATTCGAGCGATAAAGAGGCCAGATAACGAAATTTCGATTATCGCGCTTCGCGGGAGGCCTATTAATCCTATTATACAAACCGCTTTGATGCATCAGTATCATAATGAAAACTTCTCAAAAAACTGTTTAAGGCATGGTACGTATAAGTTACTCTATCTTTGAAGAAAATTGCAATAAAACTCCCTATTAAACTGACGAGCGTGGGTGTAGCATAATAATAATACCTTATATTTTTTGTATAATTTTTTGTATTTATTTTTATATCCATATTATTAAATCCTAGCCTAAGATGAAAGAAAAATAAAAAGCAGAATAATAATTATTATTATCCAAGGAGGCAAATGGGGACTACGTTTTTATGGAGAAGCGGCCGTCCCATTTCCTATATGTACAGTCGCCAACAGATTTATCAGAGTATCCGAGATGCTCACAAATATCTTAACACTCCTCTTTTTTCAAGGCACGTTTAGATATTTTTGAGCACCTTGGCCGCTCCGATATATCTGATGGCGACTGTACAAGTAAGTAATACTGTGCTGTTATTGTGAATCAATCGAATGTTTAGAATTGCATTCAAACCGTTACCTTTCCTGATTAATTATAATAACCCTGTAAACTTCGATAAAAGAATGAACACACATTCGTTTGTTCTCCTGCTAGGTATGTTTTACTATTAACCAATCACTCTATAAAAAAAAATCGTTTACAATTATTTAACAACTTAAAAATTGCAAATTAGTTTATTAATAAAAAATATAGGTATGTGCTCGGTAGAGAGTAACATTTTGTACCATTTGGCGTTGAAACTCCATGGGGTCCCAGCGCGCACAGATGTTTTGCAGAAACGCGAAGCGTCTGGCTGAAGTAACTGGTGACCGAAGAGCTGGCGTCTTCCTCCCACAACGGATCTGCATTGCAATACAACGAGGAAATGCCGCCAGCATCCTTGGTACAATGCCTTATTTAAACTAGTGACAGTAACACCACTTTATATACATTATGTATTAATGTTATTGTAAATAAAACATATGTGCTGTTGTTTGTTACAGGGTTAAGTCGTTTTGTGTCCTACGGCAGAAAACCCGAATTACCTGAAGATGGAATCTTCCCATTCATTGTAAGTTATCCAATATTAAATAATGGATTAATCCTGGCAGAATATCAGCGATGTGGTTGTCCGCATCATCATGCTGAGCCAGCGCCAATTCTCTGACGACTATTATGTGTATATGTGTGTATGTGTGTGTATGTGTATGTGTGGTTATGTCCTTTTATGGTTTTATTTCTTTGTTCATATCGTGTAATTATAATAGTTTATCTTTTAATTTAAGCTGCATGCCAATGTTTAATAAATATGTCTTTGTTATTACCATGTATGTCGTGGAAATGAATAGAGTGTTTATCTATCTATCGAATTGTATTGTGTGACCAATATATGTACAACCTATTATGTACTTATGTATATAAAGATAGAAACAGTGTATTTGGTAAACCTATCTATATTGTGAGTATTGTATTCTTTGGTATAAATGTAATGTACGGATAGCAATTGCAGTTGCCGCCACAGACCTAGATGAACTAGAACGAATGGCAAAATTCAAAAGTGCGACCAAAAATAAAATGCAAGTGTGGGTGTAAATTGTCTATGTGAGATCAAAAATAGTGATGTCATATTACAACATATTAATTATCTATCGGTCTTTGATTGCTTTACCGACTACTTATAAAATGTGATTGTTTTTATAAAAAAAATGTTATGAGTTGAGTATTATTACTAATTAAATTAGACCCTATATTAGCGGGTATAGTAGTACCTATAATTTACTTTTTTTTATTTGAACTTCGCGCCTTTTTCTACTGGCAGTTGGGCTGTCTTATGGTCTCTTGTGTTACCGGCAAAGTCGTGGAAAAGTGGCTAAAATGTATTACTGTGTTGGAAAGTGAAGTCTAAATTTACCGCTAAACATGTGCACCTTCAAAAAAGGTATTATCACCATCGTTATTTTTTTAAGTCGGTTATAAAGGTTTATAATAATATAATATCTTATTTATGTCTTGTGAAGTAATCATTACATACCTATTAATATACCGACGAGTCACCGATACAGTCATATGAACATTTTGTCCAGCCCTAGCGTAAAGTAACAGTTTAAGTTTTTTTACACAAAATATTCGAAATGATTTTCCAATATGATGAAATATTAGCACACAACACAATTGACGAAAAACTTAAAATGAACTGTGTATACAGCTTTGTACACTTTTTATGCTGTTAATTTGACAAAATATCGTTAAGAAAACTTCGCTCGGAATATTATAATTACGTGTGAAATGAATATTTTCCTGAGTTATTTGGCCCTACATGACATGACACTGTAGTGTCCTCCTCCATCCGACACACTACTCGACGAAAATTTGTCTGAAAAAAGCGTCTCCGCTTTACCAAATTTATTTGTTGTAATTTTAGGTGTATTTCGAGTCCCGGTCGAGGGGGATGTGTGTGGGGTCCCTGGTGTATGTCTGTGAAGTTGGCATATCAAAGTCTAGCAGATCACGTTTTTATTGGAGTTCTATTAGCATGCACCATAGTTCTAGAGTTCCTGATACTTTATATCAATAGTTCTGGCGTTTTTATCATAAAAACCAATACTATGGATTTTTAACAAATGATATGCTAACTTCACACACTAGCATATCATTTAGTTACAAATGGAATGAAAAAAATTGTATTGCCTTGTCACGTGATAACAAAGAGTTCCTGACACAAAAAAGACATCTCTGAGACCATTCATTACAATTATTAATTATTTTTAAATTCAATGATATGCTAACTTCACACGTGTTATGCTGATGTAATTTAACAAGGCACAGACATATATTTGGTTTCAAACGATAGCTCTTGCTCTATTGTTCGTAGAACTTAGGAGTTCTCGGAGTTCTCGGTCCTAAATCAAGCGAGCGAGCCAGAAAAAACTTAACTTTAATAATATTCAATTTTAACAAAATTCATATGAAATATAGAAAAATATTTTTAAAAGTTCTAGGTATTATTTGCGTATTTATTTATAGCTGAGAGTCTAATTAAAAAAACAAAAGGATTACCCGGCCCTTGTCTCACATTTATGGTTAAAAAAATATCATCTTTGATATTTGGATTTTTTCAAAATAGAGACATGATATGCTGAAACATTTTTAGCAGCATTAGCCTTGATTTTGGTCTCCATTGATAAACGTGCGTCTGAATTGTATAAAACAGCGGAGTTCTAGGCAATCGATACACTATAAAAGTAAAATAAAAAATTAAGTTTGAAATTTCGATATCGTCAATATTCAGGTGTGATCTGCTGAAAGATTTTCAGGAGATATAGGCTTGAATTTGGTCTTCAATGATAGCTGTTAGTTAGTAGTATATAAAACAGCGGAGTTCTAGTCAATAAATACACTATAAGTGATATAAAAAAATTAGTTTTTAAGTTCGATTTCGCCAATATTCAGGTGTGATCTGCTGAAAGATTTTCAGGAGATATAGGCTTGAATTTGGTCTTCAATGATAGCTGTTAGTCAGTAGTATGTAAAACAGCGGAGTTCTAGTCAATAAATACACTATAAGTGATATAAAAAAATTAGTTTTTAAGTTCGATTTCGCCAATATTCAGGTGTGATCTACTGAAAGATTTTCAGGAGATATAGGCTTGAATTTGGTCTTCAATGATAGCTGTTAGTCAGTAGTATGTAAAACAGCGGAGTTCTAGTCAATAAATACACTATAAGTGATATAAAAAAATTAGTTTTTAAGTTCGATTTCGCCAATATTCAGGTGTGATCTGCTGAAAGATTTTCAGGAGATATAGGCTTAAATTTGGTCTTCAATGATAGCTGTTAGTCAGAAGTATGTAAAACAGCGGAGTTCTAGTCAATCAATACACTATAAAAGTGATATAAAAAATTTAGTTTTTAAGTTCGATTTCGCCAATATTCAGGTGTGATCTGCTGAAAGATTTTCAGGAGATATAGGCTTGAATTTGGTCTTCAATGATAGCTGTTAGTCAGTATTATATAAAACAGCGGAGGTCTAGGCAATCGATACACTATACAAGAAAAATAAAAAATTAAGTTTGAAATTTCGATTTCGTCAATATTCAGGTGTGATCTGCTGAAAGATTTTCAGGAGATATAGGCTTAAATTTGGTCTTCAATGATAGCTGTTAGTCAGTAGTATGTAAAACAGCGGAGTTCTAGGCAATCAATACACTATTAAAGTAAAATAAAAAATTTAGTTTGAAATTACGATTTCGTCAATATTCAGGTATGATCTGCTGAAAGATTTTCAGGAGATATAGGCTTGAATTTGGTCTACAATGATAGCTGTTAATAAGTAGTATATAAAACAGCGGAGTTCTAGGCAATCGATACACTATAAAAGTAAAATAAAAAATTAAGTTTGAAATTACGATTTCGTCAATATTCAGGTAAGATCTGCTGAAAGATTTTCAGGAGATATAGGCTTGAATTTGGTCTTCAATGATAACTGTTAGTCAGTAGTATATAAAACAGCGGAGTTCTAGTCAATCAATACACTATAAAAGTGATAGAAAAAATTTAGTTTTTAAGTTCGATTTCGCCAATATTCAGGTGTAATTTGCTGAAACATTTTCAGGAGATTTAGGCTTGAATTTGGTCTTGAATGATAGCTGTTAAGCAGTATTATATAAAACAGCGGAGGTCTAGGCAATCGATACACTATACAAGAAAAATAAAAAATTAAGTTTGAAATTTCGATTTCGTCAATATTCAGGTGTGATCTGCTGAAAGATTTTCAGGAGATATAGGCTTGAATTTGATCTTCAATGAGAGCTGTTAGTTAGTAGTATAGAAAACAGCCGAGTTCTAGGCAATCAATACACTATAAAAGTGATATAAAAAATTTAGTTTTGAAGTTCGATTTCGCCAATATTCAGGTGTAATTTGCTGAAACATTTTCAGGATTTAGGCTTGAATTTGGTCTTAAATGATAGCTGTTAATGAGTAGTATATAAAACAGTGGAGTTCTAGGCAACTGATAGACTATAAAAGTGAAATAAAAAATATTGTTTGAAATTTCGATATCATCAATATTCAGGTGTGATCTGCTGAAAGATTTTCAGGAGATATAGGCTTGAATTTGGTCTTCAATGATAGCTGTTACTCAGTGGTATATAAAACAGCGGAGTTCTAGGCAATCGATACACTCTAAAAGTAAAATAAAAAATTAAGTTTTAAATTTCGATTTCGTCAATATTCAGGTGTGATCTGCTGAAACAATTTCAGGAGATATAGGCTTGAATTTGATCTTGAGTGATAGCTGTTAGTCAGTAGTATATAAAACAGCGGAGTTCTAGGCAATCGATACACTATACAAAAAAAATAAAAAATTAAGTTTGAAATTTCGATTTCGTCAATATTCAGGTGTGATCTGCTGAAAGATTTTCAGGAGATATAGGCTTGAATTTGATCTTCAATGATAGCTGTTAGTTAGTAGTATAGAAAACAGCCGAGTTCTAGGCAATCAATACACTATAAAAGTGATATAAAAAAATTAGTTTTGAAGTTCGATTTCGCCAATATTCAGGTGTAATTTGCTGAAACATTTTCAGGATTTAGGCTTGAATTTGGTCTTGAATGATAGCTCTTAATGAGTAGTATATAAAACAGTGGAGTTCTAGGCAATTGATAGACTATAAAAGTGAAATAAAAAATATTGTTTGAAATTTCGATATCATCAATATTCAGGTGTGATCTGCTGAAAGATTTTCAGGAGATATAGGCTTGAATTTGGTCTTCAATGATAGCTGTTACTCAGTGGTATATAAAACAGCGGAGTTCTAGGCAATCGATACACTCTAAAAGTAAAATAAAAAATTAAGTTTGAAATTTCGATTTCGTCAATATTCAGGTGTGATCTGCTGAAACAATTTCAGGAGATATAGGCTTGAATTTGATCTTGAGTGATAGCTGTTAGTCAGTAGTATATAAAACAGCGGAGTTCTAGGCAATCGATACACTATACAAGAAAAATAAAAAATTAAGTTTGAAATTTCGATTTCGTCAATATTCAGGTGTGATCTGCTGAAACATTTTCAGGAGTTAGGCTTAAATTTGGTCTTGAATGATAGCTGTTAATGAGTAGTATATAAAACAGTGGAGTTCTAGGCAATTGATAGACTATAAAAGTGAAATAAAAAATATTGTTTGAAATTTCGATATCATCAATATTCAGGTGTGATCTGCTGAAAGATTATCAGGAGATATAGGCTTGAATTTGGTCTTCAATGATAGCTGTTACTCAGTGGTATATAAAACAGCGGAGTTCTAGGCAATCGATACACTCTAAAAGTAAAATAAAAAATTAAGTTTGAAATTTCGATTTCGTCAATATTCAGGTGTGATCTGCTGAAACATTTTCAGGAGATATAGGCTTGAATTTGGTCTTCAATGATAGCTGTTAGTCAGTAGTATGTAAAACAGCGGAGTTCTAGGCAATCAATATACTATTAAAGTAAAATAAAAAATTTAGTTTGAAATTACGATTTCGTCAATATTCAGGTATGATCTGCTGAAAGATTTTCAGGAGATATAGGCTTGAATTTGGTCTACAATGATAGCTGTTAATAAGTAGTATATAAAACAGCGGAGTTCTAGGCAATCGATACACTATAAAAGTAAAATAAAAATATAAGTTTGAAATTACGATTTCGTCAATATTCAGGTGTGATCTGCTGAAAGATTTTCAGGAGATATAGGCTTGAATTTGATCTTCAATGATAGCTGTTAGTTAGTAGTATAGAAAACAGCCGAGTTCTAGGCAATCAATACACTATAAAAGTGATATAAAAAATTTAGTTTTGAAGTTCGATTTCGCCAATATTCAGGTGTAATTTGCTGAAACATTTTCAGGATTTAGGCTTGAATTTGGTCTTAAATGATAGCTGTTAATGAGTAGTATATAAAACAGTGGAGTTCTAGGCAACTGATAGACTATAAAAGTGAAATAAAAAATATTGTTTGAAATTTCGATATCATCAATATTCAGGTGTGATCTGCTGAAAGATTTTCAGGAGATATAGGCTTGAATTTGGTCTTCAATGATAGCTGTT
Source organism: Cydia pomonella (assembly GCF_033807575.1). Lineage (NCBI taxonomy): Eukaryota > Metazoa > Arthropoda > Insecta > Lepidoptera > Tortricidae > Cydia > Cydia pomonella. Next base: position 7,388,624 of record NC_084726.1, read on the forward strand.
ACTCAGTGGTATATAAAACAGCGGAGTTCTAGGCAATCGATACACTCTAAAAGTAAAATAAAAAATTAAGTTTGAAATTTCGATTTCGTCAATATTCAGGTGTGATCTGCTGAAACAATTTCAGGAGATATAGGCTTGAATTTGATCTTGAGTGATAGCTGTTAGTCAGTAGTATATAAAACAGCGGAGTTCTAGGCAATCGATACACTATACAAGAAAAATAAAAAATTAAGTTTGAAATTTCGATTTCGTCAATATTCAGGTGTGATCTGCTGAAAGATTTTCAGGAGATATAGGCTTGAATTTGATCTTCAATGATAGCTGTTAGTTAGTAGTATAGAAAACAGCCGAGTTCTAGGCAATCAATACACTATAAAAGTGATATAAAAAAATATAGCTGTTACTCAGTGGTATATAAAACAGCGGAGTTCTAGGCAATCGATACACTATACAAGAAAAATAAAAAATTAAGTTTGAAATTTCGATTTCGTCAATATTCAGGTGTGATCTGCTGAAAGATTTTCAGGAGATATAGGCTTGAATTTGATCTTCAATGATAGCTGTTAGTTAGTAGTATAGAAAACAGCCGAGTTCTAGGCAATCAATACACTATAAAAGTGATATAAAAAATTTAGTTTTGAAGTTCGATTTCGCCAATATTCAGGTGTAATTTGCTGAAACATTTTCAAGAGTTAGGCTTAAATTTGGTCTTGAATGATAGCTGTTAATGAGTAGTATATAAAACAGTGGAGTTCTAGGCAATTGATAGACTATAAAAGTGAAATAAAAAATATTGTTTGAAATTTCGATATCATCAATATTCAGGTGTGATCTGCTGAAAGATTTTCAGGAGATATAGGCTTGAATTTGGTCTTCAATGATAGCTGTTACTCAGTGGTATATAAAACAGCGGAGTTCTAGGCAATCGATACACTCTAAAAGTAAAATAAAAAATTAAGTTTGAAATTTCGATTTCGTCAATATTCAGGTGTGATCTGCTGAAACATTTTCAGGAGATATAGGCTTGAATTTGATCTTGAGTGATAGCTGTTAGTCAGTAGTATATAAAACAGCGGAGTTCTAGGCAATCGATACACTATAAAAGTAAAATAAAAAATTTAGTTTGAAATTACGATTTCGTCAATATTCAGGTATGATCTGCTGAAAGATTTTCAGGAGATATAGGCTTGAATTTGGTCTTCAATGATAGCTGTTAGTCATTAGTATATACAACAGCGGAGTTCTAGGCAATAGAAACACTATAAAAGTGATATAAAAAATTTAGTTTTTAAGTTCGATTTCGCCAATATTCAGGTGTAATTTGCTGAAACATTTTCAGGAGATTTAGGCTTGAATTTGGTCTTCAATGATAGCTGTTAGTCATTAGTATATAAAACAGCGGACTTCTAGGCAATCGATACACTATAAAAGTAAAATAAAAAATTAAGTTTGAAATTACGATTTCGTCAATATTCAGGTATGATCTGCTGAAAGATTTTCAGGAGATATAGGCTTGAAATTGGTCTTCAATGATAGCTGTTAGTCAGTAGTATATAAAACAGCGGAGTTCTAGGCAATCAGTACACTAAAAAAGTGAAATAAAAATTAAGTTTGAAATTTCGATATCGTCAATATTCAGGTGTGATCTGCTGAAAGATTTTCAGAAGATATAGGCTTGAATTTGGTCTTCAATGATAGCTGTTAGTCATTAGTATATAAAACAGCGGAGTTCTAGGCAATAAATACACTATAAGTGATATAAAAAAAAATAGTTTTTAGGTTCGATTTCGCCAATATTCAGGTGTGATCTGCTGAAAGATTTTCAGGAGATATAGGCTTGAATTTGATCTTGAGTGATAGGTGTTAGTCAGTAATATATAAAACAGCTGAGTTCTAGGCAATCGATACTCTATAAAAGTAAAATAAAAAATTAAGTTTGAAATTACGATTTCATCAATATTCAGGTGTGATCTGCTGAAAGACTTTCAGGAGATATAGGCTTGAATTTGGTCTTCAATGATAGCTGTTAGTCAGTAGTATATAAAACAGCGGAGTTCTAGTCAATCAATACACTATAAAAGTGATATAAAAAATTTAGTTTTTAAGTTCGATTTCGCCAATATTCAGGTGTAATTTGCTGAAACATTTTCAGGAGATTTAGGCTTGAATTTGGTCTTGAATGATAGCTGTTAGTCAGTAGTATATAAAACAGCGGAGTTCTAGGCAATCGATACACTATACAAGTAAAATAAAAAATTAAGTTTGAAATTTCGATTTCGTCAATATTCAGGTGTGATCTGCTGAAAGATTTTCAGGAGATATAGGCTTGAATTTGATCTTCAATGATAGCTGTTAGTTAGTAGTATAGAAAACAGCGGAGTTCTAGGCAATCAATACACTATAAAAGTGATATAAAAAATTTAGTTTTGAAGTTCGATTTCGCCAATATTCAGGTGTAATTTGCTGAAACATTTTCAGGATTTAGGCTTGAATTTGGTTTTGAATGATAGCTGTTAATAAGTAGTATATAAAACAGTGGAGTTCTAGGCAATCGATAGACTATAAAAGTGAAATAAAAAATATTGTTTGAAATTTCGATATCGTCAATATTCAGTGTGATCTGCTGAAAGATTTTCAGGAGATATAGGCTTGAATTTGGTCTTCAATGTTAGCTGTTACACAGTGGTATATAAAACAGCGGAGTTCTAGGCAATCGATACACTCTAAAAGTAAAATAAAAAATTAAGTTTGAAATTTCGATTTCGTCAATATTCAGGTGTGATCTGCTGAAACATTTTCAGAAGATATAGGCTTGAATTTGATCTTGAATGACAGCTGTTAGGCAGTAGTATATAAAACAGCGGAGTTCTAGGCAATCGATACACTAAAAAGTAAAATAAAAAAATAAGATTTAAATTACGATTTCGTCAATATTCAGGTATGATCTGCTGAAAGATTTTCAGGAGATATAGGCTTGAATTTGGTCTTCAATGATAGCTGTTAGTCAGTAGTATATACAACAGTGGAGTTCTAGGCAATCGAAACACTATAAAAGTGATATAAAAAATTTAGTTTTTAAGTTCGATTTCGCCAATATTCAGGTGTAATTTGCTGAAACATTTTCAGGAGATATAGGCTTGAATTTGGTCTTCAATGATAGCTGTTACTCAGTGGTATATAAAACAGCGGAGTTCTAGGCAATCGATACACTCTAAAAGTAAAATAAAAAATTAAGTTTGAAATTACGATTTCGTCAATATTCAGGTATGATCTGCTGAAAGATTTTCAGGAGATATAGGCTTGAATTTGGTCTTCAATGATAGCTGTTAGTCAGTAGTATATACAACAGCGGAGTTCTAGGAAATCGAAACACTATAAAAGTGATATAAAAAATTTAGTTTTGAAGTTCGATTTCGCCAATATTCAGGTGTAATTTGCTGAAACATTTTCAGGATTTAGGCTTGAATTTGGTCTTGAATGATAGCTGTTAATGAGTAGTATATAAAACAGTGGAGTTCTAGGCAATTGATAGACTATAAAAGTGAAATAAAAAATATTGTTTGAAATTTCGATATCATCAATATTCAGGTGTGATCTGCTGAAAGATTTTCAGGAGATATAGGCTTGAATTTGGTCTTCAATGATAGCTGTTACTCAGTGGTATATAAAACAGCGGAGTTCATGCAATCGATACACTCTAAAAGTAAAATAAAAAATTAAGTTTGAAATTTCGATTTCGTCAATATTCAGGTGTGATCTGCTGAACGATTTTCAGGAGATATAGGCTTGAATTTGGTCTTCAATGATAGCTGTTAGTCAGTAGTATATACAACAGCGGAGTTCTAGGCAATCGAAACAGTATAAAAGTGATATAAAAAATTTAGTTTTTAAGTTCGATTTCGCCAATATTCAGGTGTAATTTGCTGAAACATTTTCAGGAGATTTAGGCTTGAATTTGGTCTTAAATGGTAGCTGTTAGTCATTAATATATAAAACAGCGGACTTCTAGGCAATCGATACACTATAAAAGTAAAATAAAAAATTAAGTTTGAAATTTCGATTTCGTCAATATTCAGGTATGATCTGCTGAAAGATTTTCAGGTGATATAGGCTTGAAATTGGTCTTCAATGATAGCTGTTAGTCAGAAGTATATAAAACAGCGGAGTTCTCGGCAATCGATATTCTATAAAGTAAAATAAAAAATTAAGTTTGAAATTTCGATATCGTCAATATTCAGGTGTTATCTGCTGAAACACTTTCAGGAGATATAGGCTTGAATTTGGTCTTCAATGAAAGCTGTTAGTCAGTAGTATATAAAACAGCGGAGTTCTAGGCAATCGATACACTATAAAAGTTATATAAAAAATTTAGTTTTGAAGTTCGATTTCGCCAATATTCAGGTGTAATTTGCTGAAACATTTTCAGGAGATTTAGGCTTGAATTTGGTCTTGAATGATAGCTGTTAATGAGTAGTATATAAAACAGCGGAGTTCTAGGCAATCGATAGACTAAAAATGTGAAAAAAAAATATTGTTTGAAATTTCGATTTCGTCATTATTCAGGTATGATCTGCTGAAAGATTTTCAGGAGATATAGGCTTGAATTTGGTCTTCAATGATAGCTGTTAGTCAGTAGTATATACAACAGCGGAGTTCTAGGAAATTGAAACACTATAAAAGTGATATAAAAAATTTAGTTTTGAAGTTCGATTTCGCCAATATTCAGGTGTAATTTGCTGAAACATTTTCAGGAGATATAGGCTTGAATTTGGTCTTCAATGATAGCTGTTACTCAGTGGTATATAAAACAGCGGAGTTCTAGGCAATCGATACACTCTAAAAGTAAAATAAAAAATTAAGTTTGAAATTACGATTTCGTCAATATTCAGGTATGATCTGCTGAAAGATTTTCAGGAGATATAGGCTTGAATTTGGTCTTCAATGATTGCTGTTAGTCAGTAGTATATACAACAGTGGAGTTCTAGGCAATCGAAACACTATAAAAGTGATATAAAAAATTTAGTTTTTAAGTTCGATTTCGTCAATATTCAGGTGTAATTTGCTGAAACATTTTCAGAAGATATAGGCTTAAATTTGGTCTTCAATGATAGCTGTTACTCAGTGGTATATAAAACAGCGGAGTTCTAGGCAATCGATACACTCTAAAAGTAAAATAAAAAATTAAGTTTGAAATTACGATTTCGTCAATATTCAGGTATGATCTGCTGAAAGATTTTCAGGAGATATAGGCTTGAATTTGGTCTTAAATGATAGCTGTTAGTCAGTAGTATATACAACAGCGGAGTTCTAGGAAATCGAAACACTATAAAAGTGATATAAAAAATTTAGTTTTGAAGTTCGATTTCGCCAATATTCAGGTGTAATTTGCTGAAACATTTTCAGGATTTAGGCTTGAATTTGGTCTTAAATGATAGCTGTTAATGAGTAGTATATAAAACAGTGGAGTTCTAGGCAACTGATAGACTATAAAAGTGAAATAAAAAATATTGTTTGAAATTTCGATATCATCAATATTCAGGTGTGATCTGCTGAAAGATTTTCAGGAGATATAGGCTTGAATTTGGTCTTCAATGATAGCTGTTACTCAGTGGTATATAAAACAGCGGAGTTCTAGGCAATCGATACACTCTAAAAGTAAAATAAAAAATTAAGTTTGAAATTTCGATTTCGTCAATATTCAGGTGTGATCTGCTGAAACAATTTCAGGAGATATAGGCTTGAATTTGATCTTGAGTGATAGCTGTTAGTCAGTAGTATATAAAACAGCGGAGTTCTAGGCAATCGATACACTATACAAGAAAAATAAAAAATTAAGTTTGAAATTTCGATTTCGTCAATATTCAGGTGTGATCTGCTGAAAGATTTTCAGGAGATATAGGCTTGAATTTGATCTTCAATGATAGCTGTTAGTTAGTAGTATAGAAAACAGCCGAGTTCTAGGCAATCAATACACTATAAAAGTGATATAAAAAATTTAGTTTTTAAGTTCGATTTCGCCAATATTCAGGTGTAATTTGCTGAAACATTTTCAGGAGATTTAGGCTTGAATTTGGTCTTAAATGGTAGCTGTTAGTCATTAATATATAAAACAGCGGACTTCTAGGCAATCGATACACTATAAAAGTAAAATAAAAAATTAAGTTTGAAATTTCGATTTCGTCAATATTCAGGTATGATCTGCTGAAAGATTTTCAGGTGATATAGGCTTGAAATTGGTCTTCAATGATAGCTGTTAGTCAGAAGTATATAAAACAGCGGAGTTCTCGGCAATCGATATTCTATAAAGTAAAATAAAAAATTAAGTTTGAAATTTCGATATCGTCAATATTCAGGTGTTATCTGCTGAAACACTTTCAGGAGATATAGGCTTGAATTTGGTCTTCAATGAAAGCTGTTAGTCAGTAGTATATAAAACAGCGGAGTTCTAGGCAATCGATACACTATAAAAGTTATATAAAAAATTTAGTTTTGAAGTTCGATTTCGCCAATATTCAGGTGTAATTTGCTGAAACATTTTCAGGAGATTTAGGCTTGAATTTGGTCTTGAATGATAGCTGTTAATGAGTAGTATATAAAACAGCGGAGTTCTAGGCAATCGATAGACTAAAAATGTGAAAAAAAAATATTGTTTGAAATTTCGATTTCGTCATTATTCAGGTATGATCTGCTGAAAGATTTTCAGGAGATATAGGCTTGAATTTGGTCTTCAATGATAGCTGTTAGTCAGTAGTATATACAACAGCGGAGTTCTAGGAAATTGAAACACTATAAAAGTGATATAAAAAATTTAGTTTTGAAGTTCGATTTCGCCAATATTCAGGTGTAATTTGCTGAAACATTTTCAGGAGATATAGGCTTGAATTTGGTCTTCAATGATAGCTGTTACTCAGTGGTATATAAAACAGCGGAGTTCTAGGCAATCGATACACTCTAAAAGTAAAATAAAAAATTAAGTTTGAAATTACGATTTCGTCAATATTCAGGTATGATCTGCTGAAAGATTTTCAGGAGATATAGGCTTGAATTTGGTCTTCAATGATTGCTGTTAGTCAGTAGTATATACAACAGTGGAGTTCTAGGCAATCGAAACACTATAAAAGTGATATAAAAAATTTAGTTTTTAAGTTCGATTTCGTCAATATTCAGGTGTAATTTGCTGAAACATTTTCAGAAGATATAGGCTTAAATTTGGTCTTCAATGATAGCTGTTACTCAGTGGTATATAAAACAGCGGAGTTCTAGGCAATCGATACACTCTAAAAGTAAAATAAAAAATTAAGTTTGAAATTACGATTTCGTCAATATTCAGGTATGATCTGCTGAAAGATTTTCAGGAGATATAGGCTTGAATTTGGTCTTAAATGATAGCTGTTAGTCAGTAGTATATACAACAGCGGAGTTCTAGGAAATCGAAACACTATAAAAGTGATATAAAAAATTTAGTTTTGAAGTTCGATTTCGCCAATATTCAGGTGTAATTTGCTGAAACATTTTCAGGATTTAGGCTTGAATTTGGTCTTGAATGATAGCTGTTAATGAGTAGTATATAAAACAGTGGAGTTCTAGGCAATTGATAGACTATAAAAGTGAAATAAAAAATATTGTTTGAAATTTCGATATCATCAATATTCAGGTGTGATCTGCTGAAAGATTTTCATGACATATAGGCTTGAATTTGGTCTTCAATGATAGCTGTTACTCAGTGGTATATAAAAAAGCGGAGTTCTAGGCAATCGATACACTCTAAAAGTAAAATAAAAAATTAAGTTTGAAATTTCGATTTCGTCAATATTCAGGTGTGATCTGCTGAACGATTTTCAGGAGATATAGGCTTGAATTTGGTCTTCAATGATAGCTGTTAGTCAGTAGTATATACAACAGCGGAGTTCTAGGCAATCGAAACAGTATAAAAGTGATATAAAAAATTTAGTTTTTAAGTTCGATTTCGCCAATATTCAGGTGTAATTTGCTGAAACATTTTCAGGAGATTTAGGCTTGAATTTGGTCTTAAATGGTAGCTGTTAGTCATTAATATATAAAACAGCGGACTTCTAGGCAATCGATACACTATAAAAGTAAAATAAAAAATTAAGTTTGAAATTTCGATTTCGTCAATATTCAGGTATGATCTGCTGAAAGATTTTCAGGTGATATAGGCTTGAAATTGGTCTTCAATGATAGCTGTTAGTCAGAAGTATATAAAACAGCGGAGTTCTCGGCAATCGATATTCTATAAAGTAAAATAAAAAATTAAGTTTGAAATTTCGATATCGTCAATATTCAGGTGTTATCTGCTGAAACACTTTCAGGAGATATAGGCTTGAATTTGGTCTTCAATGAAAGCTGTTAGTCAGTAGTATATAAAACAGCGGAGTTCTAGGCAATCGATACACTATAAAAGTTATATAAAAAATTTAGTTTTGAAGTTCGATTTCGCCAATATTCAGGTGTAATTTGCTGAAACATTTTCAGGAGATTTAGGCTTGAATTTGGTCTTGAATGATAGCTGTTAATGAGTAGTATATAAAACAGCGGAGTTCTAGGCAATCGATAGACTAAAAATGTGAAAAAAAAAATATTGTTTGAAATTTCGATTTCGTCATTATTCAGGTATGATCTGCTGAAAGATTTTCAGGAGATATAGGCTTGAATTTGGTCTTCAATGATAGCTGTTAGTCAGTAGTATATACAACAGCGGAGTTCTAGGAAATTGAAACACTATAAAAGTGATATAAAAAATTTAGTTTTGAAGTTCGATTTCGCCAATATTCAGGTGTAATTTGCTGAAACATTTTCAGGAGATTTAGGCTTGAATTTGGTCTTGATTGATAGCTGTTAATGAGTAGTATATAAAAAAGTAGAGTTCTAGGCAATCGATAGACTATAAAAGTTAAATAAAAAATATTGTTTGAAATTTCGATTTCTTCATTATTCAGGTATGATCTGCTGAAAGATTTTCAGGAGATATAGGCTTGAATTTGGTCTTCAATGATAGCTGTTACTCAGTAGTATATAAAACAGTGGAGTTCTAGGCAATCGATACACTCTAAAAGTAAAAGAAAAAATTTAGTTTGAAATTTCGATTTCGTCAATATTCAGGTGTGATCTGCTGAAACTTTTTCAGGAGATATAGGCTTGAGTTTGATCTTGAGTGATAGCTGTTAGTCAGTAGTATATAAAACAGCGGAGTTCTAGGCAATCGATACACTATAAAAGTAAAATAAAAAATTAAGTTTGAAATTACGATTTCGTCAATATTCAGGTATGATCTGCTGAAAGATTTTCAGGAGATATAGGCTTGAATTTGGTCTTCAATGATAGCTGTTAGTCAGTAGTATATACAACAGCGGAGTTCTAGGCAATCGAAACACTATAAAAGTGATATAAAAAATTTAGTTTTTAGGTTCGATTTCGCCAATATTCAGGTGTCTTCAATGATAGCTGTTACTCAGTAGTATATAAAACAGCGGAGTTCTAGGCAATCGATACACTCTAAAAGTAAAATAAAAAATTAAGTTTGAAATTTCGATTTCGTCAATATTCAGGTGTGATCTGCTGAAAGATTTTCAGGAGATATAGGCTTGAATTTGTTCTTCAATGATAGCTGTTAGTCATTAGTATATACAACAGCGGAGTTCTAGGCAATAGAAACACTAGAAAATTGATATAAAAAATTTAGTTTTTAAGTTCGATTTCGCCAATATTCAGGTGTAATTTGCTGAAACATTTTCAGGAGATTTAGGCTTGAATTTGGTCTTTCATGATAGCTGTTAGTCAGTATTATATAAAACAGCGGAGTTCTAGGCAATCAATACACTATAAAAGTGATATAAAAAATTTAGTTTTGAAGTTCGATTTCGCCAATATTCAGGTGTAATTTGCTGAAACATTTTCAGGAGATTTAGGCTTGAATTTGGTATTCAATGATAGCTGTTAATGAGTAGTATATAAAAACAGTAGAGTTCTAGGCAATCGATAGACTATAAAAGTGAAATAAAAAATATTGTTTGAAATTTCGATTTCGTCATTATTCAGGTATGATCTGCTGAAAGATTTTCAGGAGATATAGGCTTTAATTTGGTCTTAAATGATAGCTGTTACTCAGTAGTATATAAAACAGCGGAGTTCTAGGCAATCGATACACTCTAAAAGTAAAATAAAAAAATAAGTTTGAAATTTCGATCGTAACTTAATTTTTTATTTTACTTTTATAGTATATAGATTGCCTAGAACTCCACGGTTTTATATACTACTGACTAACAGCTATCACTCAAGATCAAATTCAAGCCTATATCTCCTGAAAATGTTTCAGCAGATCACACCTGAATATTGACGAAATCGAAATTTCAAACATAATTTTTATTTTACTTTTAGAGTGTATCGATTGCCTAGAACTCCGCTGTTTTATATACTACTGAGTAACAGCTATCATTGAAGACCAAATTAAAGCCTATATCTCCTGAAAATCTTTCAGCAGATCATACCTGAATAATGACGAAATCGAAATTTCAAACAATATTTTTTATTTCACTTTTATAGTCTATCGATTGCCTAGAACTCTACTGTTTTATATACTACTCATTAACAGCTATCATTAAATACCAAATTCAAGCCTAAATCTCCTGAAAATGTTTCAGCAAATTACACCTGAATATTGGCGAAATCGAACTTCAAAACTAAATTTTTTATATCACTTTTATAGTGTATTGATTGCCTAGAACTCCGCTGTTTTATATAATACTGACTAACAGCTATCATGAAAGACCAAATTCAAGCCTAAATCTCCTGAAAATGTTTCAGCAAATTACACCTGAATATTGGCGAAATCGAACTTAAAAACTAAATTTTTTATATCACTTTTATAGTGTATCGATTGCCTAGAACTCTGCTGTTGTATATACTACTGACAAACAGCTATCATTGAAGACCAAATTCAAGCCTATATCTCCTGAAAATCTTTCAGCAGATCATACCTGAATATTGACGAAATCGTAATTTCAAACTTAATTTTTTATTTTACTTTTATAGGGTATCGATTGCCTAGAACTCCGCTGTTTTATATACTACTGACTAACAGCTATCACTGAAGATCAAATTCAAGCCTATATCTCCTGAAAATGTTTCAGCAGATCAAACCTGAATATTGACGAAATCGAAATTTCAAACTTAATTTTTTATTTTACTTTTATAGTGCATCGATTGCCTAGAACTCCGCTGTTTTATATACTACTGAGTAACAGCTATCATTGAAGACCAAATTCAAGCCTATATCTCCTGAAAATCTTTCAGCAGATCATACCTGAATATTGACGAAATCGTTTTTTTTTTTTAATTTATTTATCCAAAAAAAGTTGGTACAATATATATTTACATAATATTTCGCCAAACATAACGTTTATCGGCGAATGTTGCACTCACTTACAGTTTTTGTGTACCCGATCTTATCTTATGAACTATTTATTTATCTAAGTATTTATGATTATGACTTATTCTAAGTATTATATGTATGTATGTAGGTGTGTATTGTTTTTCTTATCTGAAAAAACTAGTTGCCCAAGCTTGGGATCTTTTTATATATTTTATTTATTTATTTTTAAGTTGAGGCACGTTTTAAGTTGAAGTATTTAGTAGCAACTTTTTCAGTTTCGTTTTAAACACGTTTTTGCTGCTACACTCGTCTTCAAAGGAAATTTTGTTAAAAATTCGCGGTGTGAGATAGCTGCGCGTTCGTTCACCATAGTAGTTGTTGGCGGTGGGCTCCGCGTACCTACGGCGCTCTAACCCTCTTTGCGGTCGTGTGTACACTCGCGGCGTTTTAAACTCAGAACAATTAAACTGATCAGTTGCTAATAAATATCTAACCTTGTCATGCACTGGTAAGACGCTTAATGTTTTGAATAAGGCTACGTTATCATTCTTACAGGTTTTTATGGTATTTTCGTTTGTAATATTTTTTAACAGTCTCAGTTGTAAATTAAGCACATGGTTTAAATAGGTTTTAAAAGTACGTCCGTAGGCTATCAATCCATATCCAATTACAGCGTCAGCCAGTGAATGATATAACATACGTAATATTTTTTTATTTACAATATTTTTTAAGCTAATTATTTTACATAATATGGACCTTAGCCTATTGCACACTATGTTTATATGTATTTTCCAATTCATGTGACTATCTATAGTTAAACCCAGATATTTGAAATTTTGAACTACCTCTATTATTTTACATTTACAATTATGTTTGTTGGTATGTAAACAATCATATGTGTGACCAATAATTTGAACAGGATTATGGTATTTTTTAGTATACGGGGAACTTATAAGCAAAAATTTTGTTTTCTCTGTATTCAAAATGATTCCGTTATCGTGAGACCACTTGAGTATATTTTCAAAATCTTCCTGTATACATGTTTGTATGATGTTAGGGTCTTTGTCAGCATAAAGTAGGCATGTGTCATCAGCATACATGTAGGTGGAGCAGTTCCGCACTACATTTGTCACACTGTTTACATGCATGATGTACCCCAGTGGACCATAGACCGAGCCGGTAGGTACCCCCGATTGCACGTGTGCCTCCTCTCCGCTATCTCCGTCGATAGTGACTCGGAGAGTCCGACCTTTCAAGTAAGCACGGAACCACTCCAACACTGGACCACGAACCCCACATTCATCCATCGCCTGCAGTAGCTGTTCGTGATCCAGTGTGTCGAATGCTTTTTTGAAATCTATAAAAAGCACCCCCACGTACCTGACACTATCTAAATTTCGACAAACTTCATCTGAGAATCGTGCTAAGGCTGTGGAAGTACTTCTAGATTTCCGAAAGCCATGCTGCGAATCCGAGGTAACATTATGTTTTTCTAGGAACATACTGATCTGATTTACAATAACTTTTTCCATAATTTTATTAAAAACCGGTAAGATAGCTATTGGCCTATAGTTTGAGTACTCGTAATGGCTACCCTGTTTATATATCGGCCTAATTATGGATTGTTTTAATTTCTCAGGATACTTTCCTGTTTGCACACACATATTTACAAAATTTGCTAAAACGGGACTAATTTTTTTCTGTATGTATTTTAAGTCCTGTATTCTTATTCCATCTACACCCGCGGATTTTTTGCTTAATTTTCCAATAGTTTTTTCAATATGTATATTACTTACTTTTTGATACCTAAAACTCACATTACATGGTTTGATATAAGTTTGACGTTCCAAAAACTTTATGTTGCAGTTGTGTTTAATTTGACATATTTCCTCTGTAAAAGTTTTAGCAAATTTTGTACATATAATGGGCGCCGAGGCCGTTTTACCTAAATATTTTAATATTACTGAATCAACAGTGGGCTTTGGGGCCCCCAACCAACTATTTATAGTATTCCATAATTTTCTAACATTATTCTCACAATTTTTTATTTCATTTTGCTTGTAACGTTGTTTAGACATGTATATGTACCTATTAGTTAAGTTTCTAAAATTCGTATAATTTAGTCTATTAGTAACACTTTTTGGGTTACATTTCCAAACTCTAAATAGTTTTAATTTTAGTTAATTTCAAACTTAATTTTTTATTTTACTTTTATAGTGCATCGATTGCCTAGAACTCCGCTGTTTTACATACTACTGACTAACAGCTATCATTGCAGACCAAATTCAAGCCTATATCTCCTGAAAATCTTTCAGCAGATCACACCTGAATATTGGCGAAATCGAACCTAAAAACTATTTTTTTTTATATCACTTATAGTGTATTTATTGACTAGAACTCCGCTGTTTTATATACTAGTGACTAACAGCTATCATTGAAGACCAATTTCAAGCCTATATCTCCTGAAAATCTTTCAGCAGATCACACCTGAATATTGACGAAATCGTAATTTCAAACTTAATTTTTTATTTTACTTTTATAGGGTATCGATTGCCTAGAACTCCGCTGTTTTATATACTACTGACTAACAGCTATCATTGAAGACCAAATTCAAACCTAAATCTCCTGAAAGTCTTTCAGCAGATCACACCTGAATATTGATGAAATCGTAATTTCAAACTTAATTTTTTATTTTACTTTTATAGTGTATCGATTGCCTAGAACTCCGCTGTTTTATATACTACTGACTAACAGCTATCATTCAAGACCAAATTCAAGCCTAAATCTCCTGAAAATGTTTCAGCCGATGACACCTGAATATTGACGAAATCGAAATTTCAAACTTATTTTTTTATTTTACTTTAAGAGTGTATCGATTGCCTAGAACTCCGCTGTTTTATATACTACTGAGTAACAGCTATCATTGAAGACCAAATTAAAGCCTATATCTCCTGAAAATCTTTCAGCAGATCATACCTGAATACTGACGAAATCGAAATTTCAAACAATATTTTTTATTTCACTTTTATAGTCTATCGATTGCCTAGAACTCTACTGTTTTATATACTACTCATTAACAGCTATCATTGAATACCAAATTCAAGCCTAAATCTCCTGAAAATGTTTCAGCAAATTACACCTGAATATTGGCGAAATCGAACTTCAAAACTAAATTTTTTATATCACTTTTATAGTGTATTGATTGCCTAGAACTCCGCTGTTTTATATAATACTGACTAACAGCTATCATGAAAGACCAAATTCAAGCCTAAATCTCCTGAAAATGTTTCAGCAAATTACACCTGAATATTGGCGAAATCGAACTTAAAAACTAAATTTTTTATATCACTTTTATAGTGTATCGATTGCCTAGAACTCCGCTGTTGTATATACTACTGACAAACAGCTATCATTGAAGACCAAATTCAAGCCTATATCTCCTGAAAATCTTTCAGCAGATCATACCTGAATATTGACGAAATTGTAATTACAAACTTATTTTTTTATTTTACTTTTATGGTGTATCGATTGCCTAGAACTCCGCTGTTTTATATACTACTGACTAACAGCTATCACTCAAGATCAAATTCAAGCCAATATCTCCTGAAAATGTTTCAGCAGATCACACCTGAATATTGACGAAATCGAAATTTCAAACTTAATTTTTTATTTTACTTTTAGAGTGTATCGATTGCCTAGAACTCCGCTGTTTTATATACTACTGAGTAACAGCTATCATTGAAGACCAAATTCAAGCCTATATCTCCTGAAAATGTTTCAGCAAATTACACCTGAATTTTGGCGAAATCGAACTTAAAAACTAAATTTTTTATATCACTTTTATAGTGTATCGATTGCCTAGAACTCCGCTGTTTTATATACTACTGACTAACAGCTTTCATTGAAGACCAAATTCAAGCCTATATCTCCTGAAAATCTTTCAGCAGATCATACCTGAATATTGACGAAATCGTAATTTCAAACTTAATTTTTTATTTTACTTTTATAGTGCATCGATTGCCTAGAACTCCGCTGTTTTACATACTACTGACTAACAGCTATCATTGAAGACCAAATTCAAGCCTATATCTCCTGAAAATCTTTCAGCAGATCACACCTGAATATTGGCGAAATCGAACCTAATAACTATTTTTTTTTATATCACTTATAGTGTATTTATTGACTAGAACTCCGCTGTTTTCTATACTACTGACTAACAGCTATCATTGAAGACCAAATTCAAGCCTATATCTCCTGAAAATCTTTCAGCAGATCACACCTGAATATTGACGATATCGAAATTTCAAACTTAATTTTTTATTTTACTTTATAGAATATCGATTGCCTAGAACTCCGCTGTTTTATATACTACTGACTAACAGCTATCATTAAAGAACAAATTCAAACCTAAATCTCCTGAAAATGTTTCAGCAGATCATACCTGAATATTGACGAAATCGTAATTTCAAACTTAATTTTTTATTTTACTTGTATAGTGTATCGATTGCCTAGAACTCCGCTGTTTTATATACTACTGACTAACAGCTATCATTGAAGACCAAATTTAAACCTAAATCTCCTGAAAATGTTTCAGCAAATTACACCTGAATATTGGCGAAATCGAACTTAAAAACTAAATTTTTTATATCACTTTTATAGTGTATTGATTGACTAGAACTCCGCTGTTTTATATACTACTGAGTAACAGCTATCATTGAAGACCAAATTCAAGCCTATATCTTCTGAAAGTCTTTCAGCAGATCACACCTGAATATTGATGAAATCGTAATTTCAAACTTAATTTTTTATTTTACTTTTATAGTGTATCGATTGCCTAGAACTCCGCTGTTTTATATACTACTGACTAACAGCTATCATTGAAGACCAAATTTAAGCCTAAATCTCCTGAAAATGTTTCAGCAAATTACACCTGAATATTGGCGAAACCGAACTTAAAAACTAAATTTTTTATATCACTTTTATAGTATTTCGATTGCCTAGAACTCCGCTGTTGTATATACTACTGACTAACAGCTATCATTGAAGACCAAATTCAAGCCTATATCTCCTGAAAATCTTTCAGCAGATCATACCTGAATATTGACGAAATCGTAATTTCAAACTTAATTTTTTATTTTACTTTTATAGGATATCGATTGCCTAGAACTCCACTGTTTAATATACTACTGACTAACAGCTATCACTCAAGATCAAATTCAAGCCAATATCTCCTGAAAATGTTTCAGCAGATCACACCTGAATATTGACGAAATCGTAATTTCAAACTTAATTTTTCATTTTACTTTTATAGTGCATCGATTGCCTAGAACTCCGCTGTTTTACATACTACTGACTAACAGCTATCATTGAAGACCAAATTCAAGCCTATATCTCCTGAAAATCTTTCAGCAGATCATACCTGAATATTGACGAAATCGTAATTTCAAACTTAGTTTTTTATTTTACTTTTATAGTATATCGATTGCCTAGAACTCCACTGTTTTATATACTACTGACTAACAGCTATCACTCAAAATCAAATTCAAGCCTATATCTCCTGAAAATGTTTCAGCAGATTACACCTGAATATTGACGAAATCGAAATTTCAAACTTATTTTTTTATTTTACTTTTAGAGTTTATCGATTGCCTAGAACTCCGCTGTTTTATATACTACTGAGTAACAGCTATCATCGAAGACCAAATTAAAGCCTATATCTCCTGAAAATCTTTCAGCAGATCATACCTGAATAATGACGAAATCGAAATTTCAAACAATATTTTTTATTTCACTTTTATAGTCTATCGATTGCCTAGAACTCTACTGTTTTTATATACTACTCATTAACAGCTATCATTGAATACCAAATTCAAGCCTAAATCTCCTGAAAATGTTTCAGCAAATTACACCTGAATATTGGCGAAATCGAACTTCAAAACTAATTTTTTTATATCACTTTAATAGTGTATCGATTGCCTAGAACTCCGCTGTTTTATATAATACTGACTAACAGCTATCATTGAAGACCAAATTGAAGCCTAAATCTCCTGAAAATGTTTCAGCAAATTACACCTGAATATTGGCGAAATCGAACTTAAAAACTAAATTTTTTATATCACTTTTATAGTGTATCGATTGCCTAGAACTCCAATGTTGTATATACTACTGACAAACAGCTATCATTGAAGACCAAATTCAAGCCAATATCTCCTGAAAATCTTTCAGCAGATCATACCTGAATATTGACGAAATCGTAATTTCAAACTTAATTTTTTATTTTACTTTTATAGTGTATTGATTGCCTAGAACTCCGCTGTTTTATATACTACTGACTAACAGCTATCACTCAAGATCAAATTCAAGCCTATATCTCCTGAAAATTTTTCAGCAGATCACACCTGAATATTGACGAAATCGAAATTTCAAACTTATTTTTTTATTTTACTTTTAGAGTGTATCGATTGCCTAGAACTCCGCTGTTTTATATACTACTGACTAACAGCTATCATTGAAGACCAAATTCAAGCCTATATCTCCTGAAAATCTTTCAGCAGATCATACCTGAATAATGACGAAATCGAAATTTCAAACAATATTTTTTATTTCACTTTTATAGTCTATCGATTGCCTAGAACTCTACTGTTTTATATACTACTCATTAACAGCTATCATTGAATACCAAATTCAAGCCTAAATCTCCTGAAAATGTTTCAGCAAATTACACCTGAATATTGGCGAAATCGAATTTCAAACCAAAATTTTTTATATCACTTTTATAGTGTATTGATTGCCTAGAACTCCGCTGTTTTATATAATACTGACTAACAGCTTTCATGAAAGACCAAATTCAAGCCTAAATCTCCTGAAAATGTTTCAGCAAATTACACCTGAATATTGGCGAAATCGAACTTAAAAACTAAATTTTTTATATCACTTTTATAGTGTATCGATTGCCTAGAACTCCGCTGTTGTATATACTACTGACAAACAGCTATCATTGAAGACCAAATTCAAGCCTAAATCCCCTGAAAATCTTTCAGCAGATCATACCTGAATATTGACGAAATCGTAATTTCAAACTTAATTTTTTATTTTACTTTTATAGTGCATCGATTGCCTAGAACTCCGCTGTTTTACATACTACTGACTAACAGCTATCATTGCAGACCAAATTCAAGCCTATATCTCCTGAAAATCTTTCAGCAGATCACACCTGAATATTGGCGAAATCGAACCTAAAAACTATTTTTTTTTATATCACTTATAGTGTATTTATTGACTAGAACTCCGCTGTTTTCTATACTACTGACTAACAGCTATCATTGAAGACCAAATTCAAGCCTATATCTCCTGAAAATCTTTCAGCAGATCACACCTGAATATTGACGATATCGAAATTTCAAACTTAATTTTTTATTTTACTTTATAGAATATCGATTGCCTAGAACTCCGCTGTTTTATATACTACTGACTAACAGCTATCATTAAAGACCAAATTCAAACCTAAATCTTATGAAAATGTTTCAGCAGATCATACCTGAATATTGACGAAATCGTAATTTCAAACTTAATTTTTTATTTTACTTGTATAGTGTATCGATTGCCTAGAACTCCGCTGTTTTATATACTACTGACTAACAGCTATCATTGAAGACCAAATTTAAACCTAAATCTCCTGAAAATGTTTCAGCAAATTACACCTGAATATTGGCGAAATCGAACTTCAAAACTAAATTTTTTATATAACTTTTATAGTGTATCGATTGCCTAGAACTCCGCTGTTTTATATACTACTGACTAACAGCTTTCATTGAAGACCAAATTCAAGCCTATATCTCCTGAAAGTGTTTCAGCAGATAACACCTGAATATTGACGATATCGAAATTTCAAACTTAATTTTTTATTTTACTTTATAGAATATCGATTGCCGAGAACTCCGCTGTTTTATATACTACTGACTAACAGCTATCATTGAAGACCAAATTCAAGCCTAAATCTCCTGAAAATGTTTCAGCAAATTACACCTGAATATTGGCGAAACCGAACTTAAAAACTAAATTTTTTATATCACTTTTATAGTATTTCGATTGCCTAGAACTCCGCTGTTGTATATACTACTGACTAACAGCTATCATTGAAGACCAAATTCAAGCCTATATCTCCTGAAAATCTTTCAGCAGATCATACCTGAATATTGACGAAATCGTAATTTCAAACTTAATTTTTTATTTTACTTTTATAGTATATCGATTGCCTAGAACTCCACTGTTTAATATACTACTGACTAACAGCTATCACTCAAGATCAAATTCCAGCCTATATCTCCTGAAAATGTTTCAGCAGATTACACCTGAATATTGACGAAATCGAAATTTCAAACTTATTTTTTTATTTTACTTTTAGAGTGTATCGATTGCCTAGAACTCCGCTGTTTTATATACTACTGAGTAACAGCTATCATCTAAGACCAAATTAAAGCCTATATCTCCTGAAAATCTTTCAGCAGATCATACCTGAATAATGACGAAATCGAAATTTCAAACAATATTTTTTATTTCACTTTTATAGTCTATCGATTGCCTAGAACTCTACTGTTTTTATATACTACTCATTAACAGCTATCATTGAATACCAAATTCAAGCCTAAATCTCCTGAAAATGTTTCCTTTCAGCAGATCGCACCTGAAAATTGATGAAATCGTAATTTCAAACTTAATTTTTTATTTTACTTTTAGAGTGTATCGATTGCCTAGAACTCCGCTGTTTTATATACCACTGAGTAACAGCTATCATTGAAGACCAAATTCAAGCCTATATCTCCTGAAAATGTTTCAGCAGATCACACCTGAATATTGACGAAATCGAAATTTCAAACTTAATTTTTTATTTTACTTTTATAGTGTATCGATTGCCTAGAAGTCCGCTGTTTTATATATTAATGACTAACAGCTACCATTTAAGACCAAATTCAAGCCTAAATCTCCTGAAAATGTTTCAGCAAATTACACCTGAATATTGGCGAAATCGAACTTAAAAACTAAATTTTTTATATCACTTTTATACTGTTTCGATTGCCTAGAACTCCGCTGTTGTATATACTACTGACTAACAGCTATCATTGAAGACCAAATTCAAGCCTATATCTCCTGAAAATCGTTCAGCAGATCACACCTGAATATTGACGAAATCGAAATTTCAAACTTAATTTTTTATTTTACTTTTAGAGTGTATCGATTGCCTAGAACTCCGCTTTTTTATATACCACTGAGTAACAGCTATCATTGAAGACCAAATTCAAGCCTATATGTCATGAAAATCTTTCAGCAGATCACACCTGAATATTGATGATATCGAAATTTCAAACAATATTTTTTATTTCACTTTTATAGTCTATCAATTGCCTAGAACTCCACTGTTTTATATACTACTCATTAACAGCTATCATTCAAGACCAAATTCAAGCCTAAATCCTGAAAATGTTTCAGCAAATTACACCTGAATATTGGCGAAATCGAACTTCAAAACTAAATTTTTTATATCACTTTTATAGTGTTTCGATTTCCTAGAACTCCGCTGTTGTATATACTACTGACTAACAGCTATCATTGAAGACCAAATTCAAGCCTATATCTCCTGAAAATCTTTCAGCAGATCATACCTGAATAATGACGAAATCGAAATTTCAAACAATATTTTTTATTTAACTTTTATAGTCTATCGATTGCCTAGAACTCTACTTTTTTATATACTACTCATTAACAGCTATCAATCAAGACCAAATTCAAGCCTAAATCTCCTGAAAATGTTTCAGCAAATTACACCTGAATATTGGCGAAATCGAACTTCAAAACTAAATTTTTTATATCACTTTTATAGTGTTTCAATTTCCTAGAACTCCGCTGTTGTATATACTACTGACTAACAGCTATCATTGAAGACCAAATTCAAGCCTATATCTCCTGAAAATCTTTCAGCAGATCATACCTGAATAATGACGAAATCGAAATTTCAAACAATATTTTTTTTTTCACATTTTTAGTCTATCGATTGCCTAGAACTCCGCTGTTTTATATACTACTCATTAACAGCTATCATTCAAGACCAAATTCAAGCCTAAATCTCCTGAAAATGTTTCAGCAAATTACACCTGAATATTGGCGAAATCGAACTTCAAAACTAAATTTTTTATATAACTTTTATAGTGTATCGATTGCCTAGAACTCCGCTGTTTTATATACTACTGACTAACAGCTTTCATTGAAGACCAAATTCAAGCCTATATCTCCTGAAAGTCTTTCAGCAGATAACACCTGAATATTGACGATATCGAAATTTCAAACTTAATTTTTTATTTTACTTTATAGAATATCGATTGCCGAGAACTCCGCTGTTTTATATACTTCTGACTAACAGCTATCATTGAAGACCAATTTCAAGCCTATATCACCTGAAAATCTTTCAGCAGATCATACCTGAATATTGACGAAATCGAAATTTCAAACTTAATTTTTTATTTTACTTTTATAGTGTATCGATTGCCTAGAAGTCCGCTGTTTTATATATTAATGACTAACAGCTACCATTTAAGACCAAATTCAAGCCTAAATCTCCTGAAAATGTTTCAGCAAATTACACCTGAATATTGGCGAAATCGAACTTAAAAACTAAATTTTTTATATCACTTTTATACTGTTTCGATTGCCTAGAACTCCGCTGTTGTATATACTACTGACTAACAGCTATCATTGAAGACCAAATTCAAGCCTATATCTCCTGAAAATCGTTCAGCAGATCACACCTGAATATTGACGAAATCGAAATTTCAAACTTAATTTTTTATTTTACTTTTAGAGTGTATCGATTGCCTAGAACTCCGCTTTTTTATATACCACTGAGTAACAGCTATCATTGAAGACCAAATTCAAGCCTATATGTCATGAAAATCTTTCAGCAGATCACACCTGAATATTGATGATATCGAAATTTCAAACAATATTTTTTATTTCACTTTTATAGTCTATCAATTGCCTAGAACTCCACTGTTTTATATACTACTCATTAACAGCTATCATTCAAGACCAAATTCAAGCCTAAATCCTGAAAATGTTTCAGCAAATTACACCTGAATATTGGCGAAATCGAACTTCAAAACTAAATTTTTTATATCACTTTTATAGTGTTTCGATTTCCTAGAACTCCGCTGTTGTATATACTACTGACTAACAGCTATCATTTAAGACCAAATTCAAGCCTATATCTCCTGAAAATCTTTCAGCAGATCATACCTGAATATTGACGAAATCGTAATTTCAAACTTAATTTTTTATTTTACTTTTAGAGTGTATCGATTGCCTAGAACTCCGCTGTTTTATATACCACTGAGTAACAGCTATCATTGAAGACCAAATTTAAGCCTATATCTTCTGAAAATGTTTCAGCAAATTACACCTGAATATTGACGAAATCGAACTTAAAAACTAAATTTTTTATATCACTTTTATAGTGTTTCGATTGCCTAGAACTCCACTGTTGTATATACTACTGACTAACAGCAATCATTGAAGACCAAATTCAAGCCTATATCTCCTGAAAATCTTTCAGCAGATCATACCTGAATATTGACGAAATCGTAATTTCAAACTTAATTTTTTATTTTACTTTTAGAGTGTATCGATTGCCTAGAACTCCGCTGTTTTATATACCACTGAGTAACAGCTATCATTGAAGACCAAATTCAAGCCTATATCTCCTGAAAATGTTTCAGCAAATTACACCTGAATATTGGCGAAATCGAACTTCAAAACTAAATTTTTTATATCACTTTTATAGTGTTTCAATTTCCTAGAACTCCGCTGTTGTATATACTACTGACTAACAGCTATCATTGAAGACCAAATTCAAGCCTATATCTCCTGAAAATCTTTCAGCAGATCATACCTGAATAATGACGAAATCGAAATTTCAAACAATATTTTTTTTTTCACATTTTTAGTCTATCGATTGCCTAGAACTCCGCTGTTTTATATACTACTCATTAACAGCTATCATTCAAGACCAAATTCAAGCCTAAATCTCCTGAAAATGTTTCAGCAAATTACACCTGAATATTGGCGAAATCGAACTTCAAAACTAAATTTTTTATATAACTTTTATAGTGTATCGATTGCCTAGAACTCCGCTGTTTTATATACTACTGACTAACAGCTTTCATTGAAGACCAAATTCAAGCCTATATCTCCTGAAAGTGTTTCAGCAGATAACACCTGAATATTGACGATATCGAAATTTCAAACTTAATTTTTTATTTTACTTTATAGAATATCGATTGCCGAGAACTCCGCTGTTTTATATACTTCTGACTAACAGCTATCATTGAAGACCAATTTCAAGCCTATATCACCTGAAAATCTTTCAGCAGATCATACCTGAATATTGACGAAATCGAAATTTCAAACTTAATTTTTTATTTTACTTTTATAGTGTATCGATTGCCTAGAAGTCCGCTGTTTTATATATTAATGACTAACAGCTACCATTTAAGACCAAATTCAAGCCTAAATCTCCTGAAAATGTTTCAGCAAATTACACCTGAATATTGGCGAAATCGAACTTAAAAACTAAATTTTTTATATCACTTTTATACTGTTTCGATTGCCTAGAACTCCGCTGTTGTATATACTACTGACTAACAGCTATCATTGAAGACCAAATTCAAGCCTATATCTCCTGAAAATCGTTCAGCAGATCACACCTGAATATTGACGAAATCGAAATTTCAAACTTAATTTTTTATTTTACTTTTAGAGTGTATCGATTGCATGAACTCCGCTGTTTTATATACCACTGAGTAACAGCTATCATTGAAGACCAAATTCAAGCCTATATCTCCTGAAAATCTTTCAGCAGATCACACCTGAATATTGATGATATCGAAATTTCAAACAATATTTTTTATTTCACTTTTATAGTCTATCAATTGCCTAGAACTCCACTGTTTTATATACTACTCATTAACAGCTATCATTCAAGACCAAATTCAAGCCTAAATCCTGAAAATGTTTCAGCAAATTACACCTGAATATTGGCGAAATCGAACTTCAAAACTAAATTTTTTTATATCACTTTTATAGTGTTTCGATTTCCTAGAACTCCGCTGTTGTATATACTACTAACTAACAGCTATCATTGAAGACCAAATTCAAGCCTATATCTCCTGAAAATCTTTCAGCAGATCACACCTGAATATTGACGAAATCGTAATTTCAAACTTAATTTTTTATTTTTCTTTTAGAGTGTATCGATTGCCTAGAACTCCGCTGTTTTATATACTACTGACTAACAGCTATCACTCAAGATCAAATTCAAGCCTATATCTCCTGAAATTGTTTCAGCAGATCACACCTGAATATTGACGAAATCGAAATTTCAAACTTAATTTTTTATTTTACTTTTAGAGTGTATCGATTGCCTAGAACTCCGCTGTTTTATATACCACTGAGAAACAGCTATCATTGAAGACCAAATTCAAGCCTATATCTCCTGAAAATCTTTCAGCAGATCACACCTGAATATTGACGATATCGAAATTTCAAACAATATTTTTTATTTCACTTTTATAGTCTATCAATTGCCTAGAACTCCACTGTTTTATATACTACTCATTAACAGCTATCATTCAAGACCAAATTCAAGCCTAAATCCTGAAAATGTTTCAGCAAATTACACCTGAATATTGGCGAAATCGAACTTCAAAACTAAATTTTTTATATCACTTTTATAGTGTATTGATTGCCTAGAACTCGGCTGTTTTCTATACTACTAACTAACAGCTATCATTGAAGATCAAATTCAAGCCTATATCTCCTGAAAATCTTTCAGCAGATCACACCTGAATATTGACGAAATCGTAATTTCAAACTTATATTTTTATTTTACTTTTATAGTGTATCGATTGCCTAGAACTCCGCTGTTTTATATACTACTTATTAACAGCTATCATTGTAGACCAAATTCAAGCCTATATCTCCTGAAAATCTTTCAGCAGATCATACCTGAATATTGACGAAATCGTAATTTCAAACTAAATTTTTTATTTTACTTTAATAGTATATTGATTGCCTAGAACTCCGCTGTTTTACATACTACTGACTAACAGCTATCATTGAAGACCAAATTCAAGCCTATATCTCCTGAAAATGTTTCAGCAGATCACACCTGAATATTGACGAAATCGAAATTTCAAACTTAATTTTTTATTTTACTTTTAGAGTGTATCGATTGCCTAGAACTCCGCTGTTTTATATACCACTGAGTAACAGCTATCATTGAAGACCAAATTCAAGCCTATATCTCCTGATAATCTTTCAGCAGATCACACCTGAATATTGATGATATCGAAATTTCAAACAATATTTTTTATTTCACTTTTATAGTCTATCAATTGCCTAGAACTCCACTGTTTTATATACTACTCATTAACAGCTATCATTCAAGACCAAATTTAAGCCTAACTCCTGAAAATGTTTCAGCAGATCACACCTGAATATTGACGAAATCGAAATTTCAAACTTAATTTTTTATTTTTCTTGTATAGTGTATCGATTGCCTAGAACTCCGCTGTTTTATATACTACTGACTAACAGCTATCACTCAAGATCAAATTCAAGCCTATATCTCCTGAAATTGTTTCAGCAGATCACACCTGAATATTGACGAAATCGAAATTTCAAACTTAATTTTTTATTTTACTTTTAGAGTGTATCGATTGCCTAGAACTCCGCTGTTTTATATACCACTGAGTAACAGCTATCATTGAAGACCAAATTCAAGCCTATATCTCCTGAAAATCTTTCAGCAGATCACACCTGAATATTGATGATATCGAAATTTCAAACAATATTTTTTATTTCACTTTTATAGTCTATCAATTGCCTAGAACTCCACTGTTTTATATACTACTCATTAAGAGCTATCATTCAAGACCAAATTCAAGCCTAAATCCTGAAAATGTTTCAGCAAATTACACCTGAATATTGGCGAAATCGAACTTCAAAACTAATTTTTTTATATCACTTTTATAGTGTATTGATTGCCTAGAACTCGGCTGTTTTCTATACTACTAACTAACAGCTATCATTGAAGATCAAATTCAAGCCTATATCTCCTGAAAATCTTTCAGCAGATCACACCTGAATATTGACGAAATCGAAATTTCAAACGTAATTTTTTATTTTTTTGTATAGTGTATCGATTGCCTAGAACTCCGCTGTTTTATATACTACTGACTAACAGCTATCACTCAAGATCAAATTCAAGCCTATATCTCCTGAAATTGTTTCAGCAGATCACACCTGAATATTGACGAAATCGAAATTTAAAACTTAATTTTTTATTTTACTTTTAGAGTGTATCGATTGCCTAGAACTCCGCTGTTTTATATACCACTGAGTAACAGCTATCATTGAAGACCAAATTCAAGCCTATATCTCCTGAAAATCTTTCAGCAGATCACACCTGAATATTGATGATATCGAAATTTCAAACAATATTTTTTATTTCACTTTTATAGTCTATCAGTTGCCTAGAACTCCACTGTTTTATATACTACTCATTAACAGCTATCATTTAAGACCAAATTCAAGCCTAAATCCTGAAAATGTTTCAGCAAATTACACCTGAATATTGGCGAAATCGAACTTCAAAACTAAATTTTTTATATCACTTTTATAGTGTATTGATTGCCTAGAACTCGGCTGTTTTCTATACTACTAACTAACAGCTCTCATTGAAGATCAAATTCAAGCCTATATCTCCTGAAAATCTTTCAGCAGATCACACCTGAATATTGACGAAATCGAAATTTCAAACTTAATTTTTTATTTTTCTTGTATAGTGTATCGATTGCCTAGACCTCCGCTGTTTTATATAATACTGCTTAACAGCTATCATTCAAGACCAAATTCAAGCCTAAATCTCCTGAAAATGTTTCAGCAAATTACACCTGAATATTGGCGAAATCGAACTTAAAAACTAAATTTTTTATATCACTTTTATACTGTTTCGATTTCCTAGAACTCCGCTGTTGTATATACTACTGACTAACAGCTATCATTGAAGACACCTGAATATTGGCGAAATCGAACCTAAAAACTAAATTTTTTATATCACTTTTATAGTGTTTCGATTGCCTAGAACTCCGCTGTTGTATATACTACTGACTAACAGCTATCATTGAAGACCAAATTCAAGCCTATATCTCCTGAAAATCTTTCAGCAGATCATACCTGAATATTGACGAAATCGTAATTTCAAACTTAATTTTTTATTTTACTTTTATAGTGTATCGATTGCCTAGAACTCCGCTGTTTTATATACTACTGACTAACAGCTATCACTCAAGATCAAACTCAAGCCTATATCTCCTGAAAAGTTTCAGCAGATCACACCTGAATATTGACGAAATCGAAATTTCAAACTAAATTTTTTCTTTTACTTTTAGAGTGTATCGATTGCCTAGAACTCCACTGTTTTATATACTACTGAGTAACAGCTATCATTGAAGACCAAATTCAAGCCTATATCTCCTGAAAATGTTTCAGCAGATCACACCTGAATATTGACGAAATCGAAATTTCAAACTTAATTTTTTATTTCACTTTTATAGTCTATCAATTGCCTAGAACTCCACTGTTTTATATACTACTCATTAACAGCTATCATTCAAGACCAAATTCAAGCCTATATCTCCTGAAAATGTTTCAGCAAATTACACCTGAATATTGGCGAAATCGAACTTAAAAACTAAATTTTTAATATCACTTTTATAGTGTATTGATTGACTAGAACTCCACTGTTTTATATACGACTGACTAACAGCTATCATTGAAGACCAAATTCAAGCCTATATCTCCTGAAAATCTTTCAGCAGATCACACCTGAATATTGATGAAATCGTAATTTCAAACTTAATTTTTTATTTTACTTTTATAGTGTATCGATTGCCTAGAACTCCGCTGTTTTATATACTACTGACTAACAGCTATCATTGAAGACCAAATTAAAGCCTAAATCTCCTGAAAATGTTTCAGCAAATTACACCTGAATATTGGCGAAACCGAACTTAAAAACTAAATTTTTTATATCACTTTTATAGTGTTTCGATTGCCTAGAACTCCGCTGTTGTATATACTACTGACTAACAGCTATCATTGAAGACCAAATTCAAGCCTATATCTCCTGAAAATCTTTCAGCAGATCATACCTGAATATTGACGAAATCGTAATTTCAAACTTAGTTTTTTATTTTACTTTTATAGTATATCGATTGCCTAGAACTCCACTGTTTTATATACTACTGACTAACAGCTATCACTCAAAATCAAATTCAAGCCTATATCTCCTGAAAATGTTTCAGCAGATCACACCTGAATATTGACGAAATCGAAATTTCAAACTTATTTTTTTATTTTACTTTTAGAGTGTATCGATTGCCTAGAACTCCGCTGTTTTATATACTACTGACTAACAGCTATCATTGAAGACCAAATTCAAGCCTATATCTCCTGAAAATCTTTCAGCAGATCATACCTGAATAATGACGAAATCGAAATTTCAAACAATATTTTTTATTTCACTTTTATAGTCTATCGATTGCCTAGAACTCTACTGTTTTATATACTACTCATTAACAGCTATCATTGAATACCAAATTCAAGCCTAAATCTCCTGAAAATGTTTCAGCAAATTACACCTGAATATTGGCGAAATCGAATTTCAAACCAAAATTTTTTATATCACTTTTATAGTGTATTGATTGCCTAGAACTCCGCTGTTTTATATAATACTGACTAACAGCTTTCATGAAAGACCAAATTCAAGCCTAAATCTCCTGAAAATGTTTCAGCAAATTACACCTGAATATTGGCGAAATCGAACTTAAAAACTAAATTTTTTATATCACTTTTATAGTGTATCGATTGCCTAGAACTCCGCTGTTGTATATACTACTGACAAACAGCTATCATTGAAGACCAAATTCAAGCCTAAATCCCCTGAAAATCTTTCAGCAGATCATACCTGAATATTGACGAAATCGTAATTTCAAACTTAATTTTTTATTTTACTTTTATAGTGCATCGATTGCCTAGAACTCCGCTGTTTTACATACTACTGACTAACAGCTATCATTGCAGACCAAATTCAAGCCTATATCTCCTGAAAATCTTTCAGCAGATCACACCTGAATATTGGCGAAATCGAACCTAAAAACTATTTTTTTTTATATCACTTATAGTGTATTTATTGACTAGAACTCCGCTGTTTTCTATACTACTGACTAACAGCTATCATTGAAGACCAAATTCAAGCCTATATCTCCTGAAAATCTTTCAGCAGATCACACCTGAATATTGACGATATCGAAATTTCAAACTTAATTTTTTATTTTACTTTATAGAATATCGATTGCCTAGAACTCCGCTGTTTTATATACTACTGACTAACAGCTATCATTAAAGACCAAATTCAAACCTAAATCTTATGAAAATGTTTCAGCAGATCATACCTGAATATTGACGAAATCGTAATTTCAAACTTAATTTTTTATTTTACTTGTATAGTGTATCGATTGCCTAGAACTCCGCTGTTTTATATACTACTGACTAACAGCTATCATTGAAGACCAAATTTAAACCTAAATCTCCTGAAAATGTTTCAGCAAATTACACCTGAATATTGGCGAAATCGAACTTAAAAACTAAATTTTTTATATCACTTTTATAGTGTATTGATTGACTAGAACTCCGCTGTTTTATATACTACTGAGTAACAGCTATCATTGAAGACCAAATTCAAGCCTATATCTTCTGAAAGTCTTTCAGCAGATCACACCTGAATATTGATGAAATCGTAATTTCAAACTTAATTTTTTATTTTACTTTTATAGTGTATCGATTGCCTAGAACTCCGCTGTTTTATATACTACTGACTAACAGCTATCATTGAAGACCAAATTCAAGCCTAAATCTCCTGAAAATGTTTCAGCAAATTACACCTGAATATTGGCGAAACCGAACTTAAAAACTAAATTTTTTATATCACTTTTATAGTATTTCGATTGCCTAGAACTCCGCTGTTGTATATACTACTGACTAACAGCTATCATTGAAGACCAAATTCAAGCCTATATCTCCTGAAAATCTTTCAGCAGATCATACCTGAATATTGACGAAATCGTAATTTCAAACTTAATTTTTTATTTTACTTTTATAGTATATCGATTGCCTAGAACTCCACTGTTTAATATACTACTGACTAACAGCTATCACTCAAGATCAAATTCCAGCCTATATCTCCTGAAAATGTTTCAGCAGATTACACCTGAATATTGACGAAATCGAAATTTCAAACTTATTTTTTTATTTTACTTTTAGAGTGTATCGATTGCCTAGAACTCCGCTGTTTTATATACTACTGAGTAACAGCTATCATCTAAGACCAAATTAAAGCCTATATCTCCTGAAAATCTTTCAGCAGATCATACCTGAATAATGACGAAATCGAAATTTCAAACAATATTTTTTATTTCACTTTTATAGTCTATCGATTGCCTAGAACTCTACTGTTTTTATATACTACTCATTAACAGCTATCATTGAATACCAAATTCAAGCCTAAATCTCCTGAAAATGTTTCCTTTCAGCAGATCGCACCTGAAAATTGATGAAATCGTAATTTCAAACTTAATTTTTTATTTTACTTTTAGAGTGTAT
This sequence comes from Cydia pomonella, assembly GCF_033807575.1. Taxonomy (NCBI): domain Eukaryota; kingdom Metazoa; phylum Arthropoda; class Insecta; order Lepidoptera; family Tortricidae; genus Cydia; species Cydia pomonella. The sequence continues at coordinate 7,419,783 of NC_084726.1, forward strand.
CGATTGCCTAGAACTCCGCTGTTTTATATACCACTGAGTAACAGCTATCATTGAAGACCAAATTCAAGCCTATATCTCCTGAAAATGTTTCAGCAGATCACACCTGAATATTGACGAAATCGAAATTTCAAACTTAATTTTTTATTTCACTTTTATAGTCTATCAATTGCCTAGAACTCCACTGTTTTATATACTACTCATTAACAGCTATCATTCAAGACCAAATTCAAGCCTATATCTCCTGAAAATGTTTCAGCAAATTACACCTGAATATTGGCGAAATCGAACTTAAAAACTAAATTTTTAATATCACTTTTATAGTGTATTGATTGACTAGAACTCCACTGTTTTATATACGACTGACTAACAGCTATCATTGAAGACCAAATTCAAGCCTATATCTCCTGAAAATCTTTCAGCAGATCACACCTGAATATTGATGAAATCGTAATTTCAAACTTAATTTTTTATTTTACTTTTATAGTGTATCGATTGCCTAGAACTCCGCTGTTTTATATACTACTGACTAACAGCTATCATTGAAGACCAAATTAAAGCCTAAATCTCCTGAAAATGTTTCAGCAAATTACACCTGAATATTGGCGAAACCGAACTTAAAAACTAAATTTTTTATATCACTTTTATAGTGTTTCGATTGCCTAGAACTCCGCTGTTGTATATACTACTGACTAACAGCTATCATTGAAGACCAAATTCAAGCCTATATCTCCTGAAAATCTTTCAGCAGATCATACCTGAATATTGACGAAATCGTAATTTCAAACTTAGTTTTTTATTTTACTTTTATAGTATATCGATTGCCTAGAACTCCACTGTTTTATATACTACTGACTAACAGCTATCACTCAAAATCAAATTCAAGCCTATATCTCCTGAAAATGTTTCAGCAGATTACACCTGAATATTGACGAAATCGAAATTTCAAACTTATTTTTTTATTTTACTTTTAGAGTTTATCGATTGCCTAGAACTCCGCTGTTTTATATACTACTGAGTAACAGCTATCATCGAAGACCAAATTAAAGCCTATATCTCCTGAAAATCCTTTAGCAGATCATACCTGAATAATGACGAAATCGAAATTTCAAACAATATTTTTTATTTCACTTTTATAGTCTATCGATTGCCTAGAACTCTACTGTTTTTATATACTACTTATTAACAGCTATCATTGAATACTAAATTCAAGCCTAAATCTCCTGAAAATGTTTCAGCAAATTACACCTGAATATTGGCGAAATCGAACTTCAAAACTAATTTTTTTATATCACTTTAATAGTGTATTGATTGCCTAGAACTCCGCTGTTTTATATAATACTGACTAACAGCTATCATAGAAGACCAAATTCAAGCCTAAATCTCCTGAAAATGTTTCAGCAAATTACACCTGAATATTGGCGAAATCGAACTTAAAAACTAAATTTTTTATATCACTTTTATAGTGTATCGATTGCCTAGAACTCCAATGTTGTATATACTACTGACAAACAGCTATCATTGAAGACCAAATTCAAGCCAATATCTCCTGAAAATCTTTCAGCAGATCATACCTGAATATTGACGAAATCGTAATTTCAAACTTAATTTTTTATTTTACTTTTATAGTGTATTGATTGCCTAGAACTCCGCTGTTTTATATACTACTGACTAACAGCTATCACTCAAGATCAAATTCAAGCCTATATCTCCTGAAAATTTTTCAGCAGATCACACCTGATTATTGACGAAATCGAAATTTCAAACTTATTTTTTTATTTTACTTTTAGAGTGTATCGATTGCCTAGAACTCCGCTGTTTTATATACTACTGACTAACAGCTATCATTGAAGACCAAATTCAAGCCTATATCTCCTGAAAATCTTTCAGCAGATCATACCTGAATAATGACGAAATCGAAATTTCAAACAATATTTTTTATTTCACTTTTATAGTCTATCGATTGCCTAGAACTCTACTGTTTTATATACTACTCATTAACAGCTATCATTGAATACCAAATTCAAGCCTAAATCTCCTGAAAATGTTTCAGCAAATTACACCTGAATATTGGCGAAATCGAACTTCAAACCTAAATTTTTTATATCACTTTTATAGTGTATTGATTGCCTAGAACTCCGCTGTTTTATATAATACTGACTAACAGCTTTCATGAAAGACCAAATTCAAGCCTAAATCTCCTGAAAATGTTTCAGCAAATTACACCTGAATATTGGCGAAATCGAACTTAAAAACTAAATTTTTTATATCACTTTTATAGTGTATCGATTGCCTAGAACTCCGCTGTTGTATATACTACTGACAAACAGCTATCATTGAAGACCAAATTCAAGCCTAAATCCCCTGAAAATCTTTCAGCAGATCATACCTGAATATTGACGAAATCGTAATTTCAAACTTAACTTTTTATTTTACTTTTATAGTGTATCGATTGCCTGGAACTCCGCTGTTTTATATACTACTGACTAACAGCTATCACTCAAAATCAAATTCAAGCCTATATCTCCTGAAAATGTTTCAGCAGATCACACCTGAATATTGACGAAATCGAAATTTCAAACTTAATTTTTTATTTTACTTTTAGAGTGTATCGATTGCCTAGAACTCCGCTGTTTTATATACTACTGAGTAACAGCTATCATTGAAGACCAAATTCAAGCCTAAATCTCCTGAAAATGTTTCAGCAAATTACACCTGAATTTTGGCGAAATCGAACTTAAAAACTAAATTTTTTATATCACTTTTATAGTGTATCGATTGCCTAGAACTCCCCTGTTTTATATACTACTGACTAACAGCTTTCATTGAAGACCAAATTCAAGCCTATATCTCCTGAAAATCTTTCAGCAGATCATACCTGAATATTGACGAAATCGTAATTTCAAACTTAATTTTTCATTTTACTTTTATAGTGCATCGATTGCCTAGAACTCCGCTGTTTTACATACTACTGACTAACAGCTATCATTGAAGACCAAATTCAAGCCTATATCTCCTGAAAATCTTTCAGCAGATCATACCTGAATATTGACGAAATCGTAATTTCAAACTTAGTTTTTTATTTTACTTTTATAGTATATCGATTGCCTAGAACTCCACTGTTTTATATACTACTGACTAACAGCTATCACTCAAAGTCAAATTCAAGCCTATATCTCCTGAAAATGTTTCAGCAGATTACACCTGAATATTGACGAAATCGAAATTTCAAACTTATTTTTTTATTTTACTTTTAGAGTTTATCGATTGCCTAGAACTCCGCTGTTTTATATACTACTGAGTAACAGCTATCATCGAAGACCAAATTAAAGCCTATATCTCCTGAAAATCTTTCAGCAGATCATACCTGAATAATGACGAAATCGAAATTTCAAACAATATTTTTTATTTCACTTTTATAGTCTATCGATTGCCTAGAACTCTACTGTTTTTATATACTACTCATTAACAGCTATCATTGAATACCAAATTCAAGCCTAAATCTCCTGAAAATGTTTCAGCAAATTACACCTGAATATTGGCGAAATCGAACTTCAAAACTAATTTTTTTATATCACTTTAATAGTGTATCGATTGCCTAGAACTCCGCTGTTTTATATAATACTGACTAACAGCTATCATTGAAGACCAAATTGAAGCCTAAATCTCCTGAAAATGTTTCAGCAAATTACACCTGAATATTGGCGAAATCGAACTTAAAAACTAAATTTTTTATATCACTTTTATAGTGTATCGATTGCCTAGAACTCCAATGTTGTATATACTACTGACAAACAGCTATCATTGAAGACCAAATTCAAGCCAATATCTCCTGAAAATCTTTCAGCAGATCATACCTGAATATTGACGAAATCGTAATTTCAAACTTAATTTTTTATTTTACTTTTATAGTGTATTGATTGCCTAGAACTCCGCTGTTTTATATACTACTGACTAACAGCTATCACTCAAGATCAAATTCAAGCCTATATCTCCTGAAAATTTTTCAGCAGATCACACCTGAATATTGACGAAATCGAAATTTCAAACTTATTTTTTTATTTTACTTTTAGAGTGTATCGATTGCCTAGAACTCCGCTGTTTTATATACTACTGACTAACAGCTATCATTGAAGACCAAATTCAAGCCTATATCTCCTGAAAATCTTTCAGCAGATCATACCTGAATAATGACGAAATCGAAATTTCAAACAATATTTTTTATTTCACTTTTATAGTCTATCGATTGCCTAGAACTCTACTGTTTTATATACTACTCATTAACAGCTATCATTGAATACCAAATTCAAGCCTAAATCTCCTGAAAATGTTTCAGCAAATTACACCTGAATATTGGCGAAATCGAATTTCAAACCAAAATTTTTTATATCACTTTTATAGTGTATTGATTGCCTAGAACTCCGCTGTTTTATATAATACTGACTAACAGCTTTCATGAAAGACCAAATTCAAGCCTAAATCTCCTGAAAATGTTTCAGCAAATTACACCTGAATATTGGCGAAATCGAACTTAAAAACTAAATTTTTTATATCACTTTTATAGTGTATCGATTGCCTAGAACTCCGCTGTTGTATATACTACTGACAAACAGCTATCATTGAAGACCAAATTCAAGCCTAAATCCCCTGAAAATCTTTCAGCAGATCATACCTGAATATTGACGAAATCGTAATTTCAAACTTAACTTTTTATTTTACTTTTATAGTGTATCGATTGCCTGGAACTCCGCTGTTTTATATACTACTGACTAACAGCTATCACTCAAGATCAAATTCAAGCCTATATCTCCTGAAAATGTTTCAGCAGATCACACCTGAATATTGACGAAATCGAAATTTCAAACTTAATTTTTTATTTTACTTTTAGAGTGTATCGATTGCCTAGAACTCCGCTGTTTTATATACTACTGAGTAACAGCTATCATTGAAGACCAAATTCAAGCCTAAATCTCCTGAAAATGTTTCAGCAAATTACACCTGAATTTTGGCGAAATCGAACTTAAAAACTAAATTTTTTATATCACTTTTATAGTGTATCGATTGCCTAGAACTCCCCTGTTTTATATACTACTGACTAACAGCTTTCATTGAAGACCAAATTCAAGCCTATATCTCCTGAAAATCTTTCAGCAGATCATACCTGAATATTGACGAAATCGTAATTTCAAACTTAATTTTTCATTTTACTTTTATAGTGCATCGATTGCCTAGAACTCCGCTGTTTTACATACTACTGACTAACAGCTATCATTGAAGACCAAATTCAAGCCTATATCTCCTGAAAATCTTTCAGCAGATCACACCTGAATATTGACGATATCGAAATTTCAAACTTAATTTTTTATTTTACTTTATAGAATATCGATTGCCTAGAACTCCGCTGTTTTATATACTACTGACTAACAGCTATCATTGAAGACCAAATTCAAGCCTAAATCTCCTGAAAATGTTTCAGCAGATCATACCTGAATATTGACGAAATCGTAATTTCAAACTTAATTTTTTATTTTACTTGTATAGTGTATCGATTGCCTAGAACTCCGCTGTTTTATATACTACTGACTAACAGCTATCATTCAAGACCAAATTTAAGCCTAAATCTCCTGAAAATGTTTCAGCAAATTACACCTGAATATTGGCGAAATCGAACTTAAAAACTAAATTTTTTATATCACTTTTATAGTGTATTGATTGACTAGAACTCCGCTGTTTTATATACTACTGACTAACAGCTATCATTGAAGACCAAATTCAAGCCTATATCTCCTGAAAGTCTTTCAGCAGATCACACCTGAATATTGATGAAATCGTAATTTCAAACTTAATTTTTTATTTTACTTTTATAGTGTATCGATTGCCTAGAACTCCGCTGTTTTATATACTACTTACTAACAGCTATCATTGAAGACCAAATTCAAGCCTATATCTCCTGAAAATCTTTCAGCAGATCATACCTGAATATTGACGAAATCGAAATTTCAAACAATATTTTTTATTTCACTTTTATAGTGTATCGATTGTCTAGAACTCCACTGTTTTATATACTAATGACTAACAGCTATCATTGAAGACCAAATTCAAGCCTATATCTCCTGAAAATCTTTCAGCAGATCACACCTGAATATTGACGATATCGAAATTTCAAACTAAATTTTTATTTCACTTTTTTAGTGTACTGATTGCCTAGAACTCCGCTGTTTTATATACTACTGACTAACAGCTATCATTTAAGATCAAATTCAAGCCTATATCTCCTGAAAATCTATCAGCAGATCACACCTGAATATTGACGAAATCGAAATTTCAAACTAAATTTTTTATTTTACTTTAATAGTGTATTGATTGCCTAGAACTCCGCTGTTTTACATACTACTGACTAACAGCTATCATTGAAGACCAAATTTAAGCCTATATCTCCTGAAAATCTTTCAGCAGATCACACCTGAATATTGGCGAAATCGAACTTAAAAACTAATTTTTTCATATGACTTATAGTGTATTTATTGAATAGAACTCCGCTGTTTTATATACTACTGACTAACAGCTATCATTGAAGACCAAATTCAAGCCTATATCTCCTGAAAATCTTTCAGCAGATCACACCTGAATATTGGCGAAATCGAACTTAAAAACTAAATTTTTTATATCACTTTTATAGTGTATTGATTGACTAGAACTCCGCTGTTTTACATACTACTGACTAACAGCTATCATTGAAGACCAAATTTAAGCCTATATCTCCTGAAAATCTTTCAGCAGATCACACCTGAATATTGGCGAAATCGAACTTAAAAACTAATTTTTTTATATCACTTATAGTGTATTTATTGACTAGAACTCCGCTGTTTTACATACTACTGACTAACAGCTATCATTGAAGACCAAATTCAAGCCTATATCTCCTGAAAATCTTTCAGCAGATCACACCTGAATATTGGTAAATCGAACTTAAAAACTATTTTTTTTATATCACTTATAGTGTATTTATTGACTAGAACTCCGCTGTTTTATATACTTCTGACTAACAGCTATCATTGAAGACCAAATTCAAGCCTATATCTCCTGAAAATCTTTCAGCAGATCACACCTGAATATTGACGATATCGAAATTTCGAACTTAATTTTTTATTTTACTTTTATAGTGTATTGATTGCCTAGAACTCCGCTGTTTTATACAATTCAGACGCACGTTTATCAATGGAGGCCAAAATCAAGCCTAATGCTGCTAAAAATGTTTCAGCATATCATGTCTCTATTTTGAAAAAATCCAAATATCAAAGATGATATTTTTTTAACCATAAATGTGAGACAGGGGCCGGGTAATCCTTTTGTTTTTTTAATTAAACTCTCAGCTATAAATAAATACGCAAATAATACCTAGAACTTTTAAAAATATTTTTCTATATTTTATATGAATTTTGTTAAAATTGAATATTATTAAAGTTAAGTTTTTTCTGGCTTGCTCGCTTGATTTAGGACCGAGAACTCCGAGAACTCCTAAGTTCTACGAACAATAGAGCAAGAGCTATCGTTTGAAACCAAATATATGTCTGTGCCTTGTTAAATTACATCAGCATAACACGTGTGAAGTTAGCATATCATTGAATTTAAAAATAATTAATAATTGTAATGAATGGTCTCAGAGATGTCTTTTTTGTGTCAGGAACTCTTTGTTATCACGTGACAAGGCAATACAAATTTTTTCATTCCATTTGTAACTAAATGATATGCTAGTGTGTGAAGTTAGCATATCATTTGTTAAAAATCCATAGTATTGGTTTTTATGATAAAAACGCCAGAACTATTGATATAAAGTATCAGGAACTCTAGAACTATGGTGCATGCTAATAGAACTCCAATAAAAACGTGATCTGCTAGACTTTGATATGCCAACTTCACAGACATCCCTGGTGTCTCGCGTTGTGGTGCTTACTGCTGCCGTGTGCGTTGCGGGCCCAAATGGTATTTTTTTTATTTATAATACATACCTAATTCATTAAAATATCCTATTATTTTATATTAAACAAGTCCTCCGACAGTCTCGACTCTAATAGCATTGTACAAAGGAAAATTTCGAAAGTTGTCAAATTTCTAGAGGAAAGGTTTAATTAAGCAAACAATGAAAACATATCGGGATTTCGAATTTAAACTATCGTGAGACATAATAACATTAAACTAATACGGTACGCAAAGCACGGCCGTCATGACGCTGCTCGCACTGTTGGTGCTTGTGAAAGGAGCCCTAGGCTCTTCGAAACATGTCGCGCGAGTGACTAAAAACATGTGAGTTTAAACCGTAAAATTAAATTGATATCAAGACTTTAATAAATACAGGCTTTATTAGATATGCCTTCTGCCAATCTAATTTATGATATGATAAAAAATCTATATCTAATCTAATTAATTTATAATATTAATATTTTGAAAAAAACCCCAAAAGCAAAATTGGTCCAGTATGTGTGTTGAATGAGTATTTCGGTATATCACTTCCATGGTAAATTTCACCTTTTAATTCCCTTAAAGGATGATTTCCGGGATAAAAACTATCCCACGTATTTTCCCGTGACCCAAACTCACTTTTTACCCCAAAAGCGTAAAGACGTAACAGGCAAACAAACAGACTTACTTCCGCATTTATATAAGTTAATAATTAGTATGCATGCCTCGTGGTTCTCAACGACCTCGCTTCCCCAGTAATGCAGTTATGTTATTGTCAATTGTCAAAACCATTTAAAAACTGTAAGAAGTTGTCAAATCTGGATCGAACTCAATATCTTGCAGGCGAAGTGCACGACAGACGGCCCGTCACCGTTGTTACTGGCACTCGCTACCGACACCCTTTGAGAGGCGTTCGGGTGCCAGTAATAAGAGTCCTGATGCCCAAACGTACGTAAAACTTCTTCCTCTTCCTGCCTTTACTATCGCCAAAACATGTTTTTCTCTTCCATTCTCCTCTATCTTTCGTCACCTCAGCACTCACTCCTTTCTTTCTCATATCCTCTTTCACACGATCCATCCATCGTTTCTTGGGTCTACCATCCGCTCTCCGTCCATCAACGTTCATCCCTAACATTCTTTTGCTTACATAGCATTCATCCCTCTTCATTACATGCCCATGCCACGCTAACCTACTACTCCTTATCTTCTCCGTTACCGGTGTTACTTTCAAACTTCCCCTTATATAGGTATTCATTCTTAATCCGATTCTTTCTCGTCACTCAACATTCTAATTTCCGCTCCGTGCACTCTTCTTTCATGCGTCACTTTCGTCGCCCAGCATTCTGATCCATACATTACAACAGGTCTCACGATCATTTTGTGGACTTTCCCCTTAAGTTTAAGAGGTATTCGTGGGTCGCAAGTTGTTCCAGAGACCTGTCGCCATTTCATCCATCCCACATTTTTTTTTACGTCACGGTCGATGTTTTCGTCACTTTGGATCAATGACCCAAGGTACCATAAACATACAACATAACCATTAACTTTTTACGATTTTGATACGACCTTGACGAACGTCTTGGTGTTTGGTGCGCATCTCACATACGACTTTCACCTCATTTCGCTTGCACCAATATCCAGGGTCATATAAACATATGATCAAAACCATCTGAATCGGGCTCTTGTTTTTATCGTTCTCTAAAAAATAAGGATGACTCAGTTCCTCTATACAAAGTCCAAATGAAGACGGGCGCGACTTAAGTTTAAGCAGTCGCCAATTTCTTTCTAAATGGGTCCTACAAAAAAATCGAAAGTGTTCAAAGTCCAAACGATTACCACAAAACCTAATCTTATACCGAATATCAAGGCTTCAGGTCTTTTGAATGTAACCAGGATTATTGATGAAAGTGCATGATTTTAGTGCTAATAAATATTTCTTATTCTTATTTTTTAATAGCAAAAACTTTCAAATGGACAGTAGAACGTTCAGTTTTAAGGTGGAGTATATAAGGATATAATAAAGTATCAAAAGATCAAATCTTCGTAGTACTGGGGAAATAAAAGGGATCGTAAAAGTGGCTCGGAGTGGTTCTTGTGAATATACACACTCACACTGCATTGTCGCGCGGCTTTTCCTTTGAACTCAGCCGTGTGAACTATTCGATAAAAACATGTCCGTACAATGTACATCAGCATAGATTTCCCTCAGTTCCAGAGCACACCGATGAAAGAAGATACATGCTGCAGAAGTCAGTAGCGCTTCTCCTGCTGCAAAAACGCATTCCTGATATAATGGTGGAGCACCCGCTGCGAGCTATTGGCATTGACTACACGGGGGAAGACCTGATGACTAGCCAGGACGAATGCGTCGTGGTTGGCTGGCATTTTTTATATGCAGAGGTACAACACATACACAAACACTCCTCATACTGCGAAGATGCGTTCCTGATATAATTGGTGGAGAAGCCGCTACGAGCTATCGGCATTGACAAGGTGTACCTTGTATCTCTGACGCTGTCGCTGACACAAGCACTGGGTTGGGGTCACAGAGCCTACTGCCAACTCGAACTGCCAAAAATCGAAAATTCGTATTCGAGTGATTTACCTTTGAGAATATTATCTTTGGAGCTATATTGGTTTCCCAAGGTGGACCTCGAATTTTAACGATACATTTGTAAACATACATACCTTATTAGAATTTAAAAAAACATAATGCTCCCTACATCGAGCTATTATTCTCGAAAATAAATAAATTAACGTAACATATCTTACAAGAATCAAAATTACTAGAATTGCAAATAAAACATCGTATTTTTCGGGACACGGATAAACTAGTAAACTAAACTAAACTATAAACTAGTCGCCTATTTCTTTCTAAATGGGTACTACAAAAAAATCCAAGGTGAAAGTGTCCAAAGTCCAAGAGCTATTTTTCCACTTGCTAAATTCTTGAAAATAAAATAAAGCTAACAAATTCTTGCTACAATAATGAAAATTATTTTGAGTTTCATTTCACTACAAAAAAAATATTATAGGGGACACCCGGATTTGAACCGGGGACCTATCGATCTGCAGTCGATTGCTCTACCACTGAGCTATATCCCCACATGTCATTAAGAATGAAAAATACGACTATATTATTCTAAATAACAAAAGGCTATCGTAGGCACGTAGGCGGATGACATTCCTATAACGCTTATAAAATCAAAACTTCTTTTCTAAATATAAAGCTAAATACTTTGCAACACGATTCATTATTGATCTTTATCAACGAGCAAAATACAATGTATCCAAAGTTTAGTTAGATAATTTTCTAACTAGGTACCGCAGAATATAAACGAGAATAGCAACGAGTGACAAGAGAAAAGTTGATGCACCCGTTTAATTCTTACAATCATATAGTATATCAATTTTCCTCTGCCATTACTCCAGGATGGGAAACTTCCAGAACAGTGGTGGCTTGTACACCGTCAGATGCGGTACCAGGTCTTGCAGCTCAAAGATAAGAAGGACGATGCCTGCGCCGAACTGGTGCGTGCATACGAGCAGACTGCGGATGATCTGAAGCACGTTGGAGACGTCGATGATGTCATGTGTTTTAGAGACGTAAGTGAGAGTGCGTTCAATACTCCAGGATAGGAAGAATTGTCGTTTCTGCACAGTCAGATACGGTACCAGGTCTTGCAGTTGATGGATAAGGGGGACAAGGCCTGCGCCGAGCTGGTGCATGTATACGAGAAGACTGCAGATGATCTGAAGCACGTTGGAGACGTCGATGATGTCATATGTTTTGGAGGCGTGAGTAACATTGAACCTTTAAATTTTGCCCCCTGCCCCCCCGGTGTGTTCTGCCACTTTTACAATGGGCTGTGCTCTGAAGAATTGTTTGTCATGATGCCAACGGCCGCTCTTTATCACCGCACCGCTCGCCGTCGTCAGGGTATTCATCTTCACACCCTAGAACCTAAGTAATCGCGCACTGTACGTTTTAAGAGAATTCCCACTGACGCTCCAGCTGCAGCTGTAGAATGAGCTCCTTGTCGAGATTTTCTCGAGAGTACACTGTACGGGGCTATTCAAAAAAGGAGTGTACTGTACAGATTTTTAAAGGATCGGCAACACGCCTGGAGTTGTACGCGTTTATAGGCTACGGTCACCGCTTACCATCACCGACCGCTTGCCCCTGACGTAGTAGAAAAAAAGCCAACCTGGTGGTATGCGGTTACCGTAGCCTATGGACGCCTGCAACTCCAGAGGAGTTACATGCGCGTTGCCAACCCTAACACTCCGCACCCCAGTTGAACTCTGGCAACCTTACTCACCGGCAGCAACACAACACTATGAGTAGAGTCTAGTGTTATTTGGGTGCGGTTTTCTGTAACGTGGAGGAACTCTGTGATAAAACAACGTTAACTTATTGTGTTTGGGATTGTTAGAATTAATTGCCTGTGGAAAGAAAAGTATAGTCAGCGATAAAATCTAGTACCGTAAATGAAATTTTTGCCAAAAACTTATTTAGTAAGTGAGCTGTCAACCGTATAGGTTTATTACGAGTGGGACATAGGTTAATGGCGGTATTACTGTTGTTTAAGAGAACTGACAACCTCTTGGGCATTTGCCAGAATCTGTTAGAGGTAGAGAATATTAACAAGATATACTATTAATGTATATCGTACATAATTATGTAAGTAGTATGTATGTATATGTACTGTCTTACTGTTGTAGACTTAAACTTTAAAGATATTTTCTCTACTGCTATTTAGTTTTAATTTAGTTTTTTTTACCTCCTAATTAAAGTTTCATTTTTTCACTACCTAAAGGTTGCCTGGAAGAGATCGCTCTGTAGCGATAAGGCCGCCTGTTGTTTACCTCTATCTTCATGTATAATATGTGTTTCCAATTATTATTATTTATTATTTATTTATTTATTTAAAAAAAAAAAAAATATTTACGAAAATATATAGTTAAGTCTACCTTACATTAAAGCTTTAATAAGCAATTTATTGAATGTAAATATTTCAGCCGAATAATACAGCTCAGCCTTGTCACGTAAGTACCTGACCAATAATACGGACTCTAACACTTCTATCTGAACAATTACAAGCTTTTATTTAACTACGTTTGTACGGGGCAAATTTTGCAAGTTAAATTTAACCCACTTCCCGGTTTGCCCGGACGTAGACTTCCCGGTTTGCACATTGGCTACGAAACCAGAGTGCGTAGACAACATACCAATCGTTAACGCTCCGTAGCGTAGCGTAGTCATCTCTCTCTATCACTCTTCCATATTAGTGCGACAGTGAGTTGCGTTTGGTTAGCCACGAAGCGTTAACGATTGGCACGTTATCTACGCGCTCTGGTTCGAATCCCGGTAAGGATATTTATTTGTGTATATATTATAGTCAATCGTGTTGTAGCCGGCCCCGAATAGCTAATCCTTTGTATATTGTAAGTAAAACCGCACGTGCTACTACCTGCAAAAATAATTCTAATTGGCACTGAGCGCGGGCTAGTCTAACGCTAAAAAAAACCAGTCTAAGTGCGCTCTCCGATAACACGCCTTTGTTACGCATCTCGATGACACATTTTAGACTGGTACCGTAGCGTTCGACTCGCCGGCACCCAGTAACCGTAAAGGGACCACACAGCCTCGCAACATATTTTTCCATTAGTTTATTTTGAATCTTATTACAATCTTCATAGAGTCGTAATTCAATAACCGGTTAAAGCGGACGAAACTTTTTTTATGCAGGTAAGTGGCACGTGCCGTTTTACTTACAATAGACAAAGGATTAGCCGTTCGGGACCAGTTGCAAAACGAACGACTATACAGGCTTTGCTTAGATTGGAACTAGGTCGATCTGTGTGAGGTTGGCCCTAGAAATATTCCTTTGTTTATTTAGGGTATGTACGGAGCCCCGCTGGTGTGCGCCAAGGGCCGAGTGGTGGGGCTGCTGGCGGCGCCGTCAGCGCAGTGGAGACACTGTGACCGAATGTCTATCCTAGTACACAAACTCTCTAGCCACCGAAACAAGGCCTTCTTAGAGTGTTTTGAGACGTAAGGCGAGAATTTTATTAACTCAAGTTCATTTCAATAATAGCATTACACTAAGAACAAGTAGCAGTTTTGAATGATTCACGGTTAGTTTCACTATACTTAAATCGACCGAGATATAAACTCTAAACATCGGGAGCTCAATAAAAACCATATAAAAGGTAATCACGGTTTATATCCCGGTCGATTTAAGTGTAGTATAACAAGTAGATTTACAATATCTATACAAAATACCCTACCGTAAAAACGAACATCAAAATTTCGGTCTCGGCCTTTCTATTGAGTGAAGATGGAAGAGCAAAGCAGAAGCAGATAACGACGTTAGGATTTATGCTAATAATAGGGTTAAACTGACGTTTTTTATACCGTCGCCTACAACGACAGCGCAAGAGCCGTCCTAACCGGTTATCTCATTGCGGGTCTAACGCGCGGCGCGGCGTGCAGCAGTACGCGGCGCGCGGCCTTCTAGAATCCTACTCATGCACTGTTAGTGCTTGAAGAAGGCTACCTAGGCTTTCCGAAACATGTCTTACGTGTGACTGAAATACGCGAGTTAAACGGTATTATTAACTTAAGTTAGTATGACTCATGACAGTTTGGATTTTTGTTTTACGCAGTAAGCCCTCGGGTTATTGTCCGATGGCCTCACTAATGCACTAAGCAGGTATCGTTCTATTCGTTAGATTCATATAACACAAGATTTCCATATTTTAAAAGAGTATTTGTTTTGGACCACTTACTATTTATTTTCAGGTTACTTCAGCCAGAATATCTTATCAAATGGGAGCTGTTTTTGAATAAAACAACGTGAACGCAAGAGAAAAATACCGAGTACCTACGAACAAAAAAGTCAGGGAATTCCAAAATAAGTAGTCGACATCTCAAATAAAATTTTAAACGTTGAAATTTCCTGTTGGGATTACAGAAATTTAAAATTTCCGAGAACTTTTCAAAGTTTGGGAAATTTTCCGCACATGCATATTTGTAGTTAGGATACTACCTACAGGTGTTTGTTATTTGTGCAATAAAAATAATTTGGTAATTCGCACTTTTTATCGTGTGCAAGTTTAATTTCATTTGTATTTCTTAGATAGTGTATAATTTGATATATTGATGTCCATTCCATAGTAACATAAAATCAAAACCCATAAATTATTTAACAGACTGAGGGCGTCCGCTGACGCGGGACAGCGGGTGCCCGGAGCTGGCAAAAAACGATTGCGTTTTATGAAGTCATTACACACTATTATTACATAAATATAAATATTTTGGTGTTACTTTGATAAATAAATATAACGATTTTTGCGAGATTTCCGTATGAAACAAAGATTTTCTATCAATTTTGCGCAAACGAGTACTTGAAAGTAGATAGATGCGGCATATGGAGTCATTATACTCGTAGTTGGATTGAAAGGATATCATTTTATTTTTTATTTTAAATCTACAATTTGATCTATGTCCAAAATTCAAGTTATTTTTATTAATTTATTTATAAGTATACATATATTTATTTGTGATGGCACTAATGAGAACCCCTCTGTAGGGTTAAGGCCTCCTCCAATTTTGCTCATAAATAAATTAATAAAAATAACTTGAATTTCTACATAGATCAAATTGTAGATATAAAATAAAAATTAAATTGA
This sequence comes from Cydia pomonella, assembly GCF_033807575.1. Classification (NCBI taxonomy): domain Eukaryota; kingdom Metazoa; phylum Arthropoda; class Insecta; order Lepidoptera; family Tortricidae; genus Cydia; species Cydia pomonella. Next base: position 7,435,437 of record NC_084726.1, read on the forward strand.
TATCCTTTTAATCCAACTATAATGACTCCATATGAAAATGTTATTATTTTATTTAGAAATAATAATAAATCGTTTATGGATGTAAATTGAAATGTATAAAAAGTAATTCTATTTTAAATTAATAATAATCGCTCAGAGATAAAAAAAAATTGAAATGTATTATAATTTTTTTTTATTGTTGTTGTATGTCAATGAAATGTTATATTGCATGTAAAAAAATGAGAAATAATGAAAGGCTTATTTTTTTATTTATTAGATGCGCACTTATTTATGTTGTACCTAATAGTGTTAGTGTGTAATGACTTCATAAAACGCTATTGTTTTTTGTATGGTAGTAGTATTAGCAACGCTAACTGGCGCGGACGCATGCGGTGGCGGGCAGCTAGCGGCCGCCCTGAAACGTACTGGGTTTTCCCAGTACATGTAGTATAGATGTGATAGTTTCGGAAAGTATCCAAAAAGTTGGAAAAGTTCTTCGAAATTTCAGGTAGTTTTACAGAAACAAAGGAAACTTTCATTTTGAAAATAGATAGTGTACTTATACTATGAGATATCTATTATGAGAATTATCCGAAATATTCCAAGTGAATATTTCTCAATTTTGGAAACTTTCACGCGTAGGGTTGCCAGGCCATAAAATGCAAAGGCCGGACTGCGCACTATATAAGGCCGGACATTTTGCCTAAAAGCCGGACATGTTTTTTTTATTGCTAAACAAAGTTTTTACAGCTGGGCTATTGAAAAAAGTATCTGACAAAAAGCCTGACAAAAACTGGACAGGCCGAACACGTACATATTTGGCCGCACGCGACCGCAAAAAGCCAAACATGTCCGGCTAAAGCTGGACACCTGGCAAGCCTATTCACGCGGCTCGCCAAAGTCAACAATGTATTATGAGACAGTACCGCACTCATCCACGTTCAGGGTCCCATTTCTCGAACGGTATTAGACTAATAATATTATTCCACGAACTGTCAAGTCGTATACGAGTTGACTGTTCGTGGTATGGTAACCTATGGGTAGCAACACACTCGTAATATTAGGTTCATACCTTTCTCATACCTGGGGCCCATTTCTTGAACGGTATTAGTCTAATTTTTTTTATTTATTTAATCTTGACCATGGATACACGTCCTTCAGTTGTATTCATAAACATTACATAACAACCATCAAAATACACGTCCTTCAGTTGTATTCATAAACATTACATAACAACCATCAAAATACACACGAATATCCATAACAAAATGAGATAAGATAGTACACAGAAGAATAAAAATTATCATTTAGCAATAATAACTTATTTAACCTTAACTCTATTGAAACAATTTATGTTAGATATGATAATCGAATATATACATTCAAATAAAATTAAATTTCCTTCATTGTGTTTAAAATAAAATTAAATACTGGTATAAAATAAACAGGGTTAGATAGTAAATCTTGAACGCAGCGGGGAACACTTAACAAGTTCTCTTCTGCAACATCACTAATGACACTGACAAGTAACAATCAAATACTTATAACGTGTTTGATGTCCGCATTTTCTTTAAAACAATAAGTACACTTATCATCAGTAATAATATTCTTCCTATTGATATGTGCTGGGACCAAACAATGACCAAAACGCAGACAGTTTATGCACGTTATGAATTCCCTGCTGGTATATTTAAAGCCATAATATTGGTATTATGGCTTCAAATATACCAGCAAGGGAAGGGAACACCTTGGGGTGTTGTTGGTATTAAGTCTTGTTGTATATCTGCGTACCATCTTCGTTTAATCTGGACTTCTGTGTTATGTTCCCAATATTCTTTCCACATTCTCTTAGAAATACTGATCTGAGCGACAAAAAGGCAGATAAATAAATATTGATGGCCGTTTTTGGCGGTATGGCATCACAATCTATAACAATATTAGATAATTTTATTGTAGTGGTATCATTGAACAGAGATGACGTCATTGATGTTGCAGGCCCGTTTAGCGTTCGAAATTTAAAAGGAACTTTCACTATTGAACCGCATTTTTCCCAGTAAATTGTATCTTAAATCTTTAAGTTATTATACTACTGGTGGACTATTTTAGGTGTATCACTCAATAACCACTCTCGTAGAAGATAAACAAATAGGGAGTATTACTGCAATGTTCTGCTGCCAGAGTGCAGCACTAGCACCTTTCATATACCATAGAGTAAATTCTACATACTGTGCCTTAAACTGTTTTTAGGGTTCCGTAGTCAACTAGGAACCCTTATAGTTTCGCCATGTCCATCTGTCTGTCTGTCTGTCTGTCCGAGGCTTTGCTCCGTGGTCGTTAGTGCTAGAAAGCTGAAATTTGGCATGGATATATAAATCAATAAAGCCGAGAAAGTCGTACAATAATATCTCAAAATTTAATTTTTTTTAGGGTACTTCCCCTACACGTAAAGTGGGGGTGAAATTTTATTTTGCTTCAACCCTACTGTTTGGGATATCGTTGGAAAGGTCTCTCAAAACTAATAGGGGTCTTCAACAATCATTTTTTGATAAAGTGTATATCATCGGAGATAAACGCTCCGAAAGACAAAAAAAATGTGCCCCCCCCCCTCTAACTTTTGAACCATAGGTCCAAAAAATATGAAAAAAATCTTGGAAGTAGAACTTAAAAAAGACATTAAATGAAAACTATAGCGTTATCGTTATCGCAAAAAGTTTCCCCTTCATAGTAAAAAGACGTACATCCACAGTTCATCCCTTGGTTGTTCAATCTACTTTACTTTAAGCTCCAGTTTAGCTTATTGTGACGGAGAGTAACTACGGAACCCTACTCTGAGCATGGCCCGACATGCTCTTGGCCGGTTTTTATTTGAAATATGACATTGATGCATTAAAGCGGTTTATTTACAAAGGGCCTACGGGTCTAGTATATGGCATTGATACCAAGTATTACATGTAAAAGAAAATGTGAAAAAAAATTAAACTGTTATTATTAATTAAAAATTAAATTTATTAAATTCCTTAATAATAAAAAATAACAATTTAACAGAATAACTAACACTAAAACATATTGTACCTTCCGTGTACCCTACCCCAATGTATCTTAAAAATAAATCAGTGTATCTCATTTTATAACGAACCATTTAAACAAGTTTCACCTTCCGGGTCATGATGGGCATGATGGCTGCACTTATAATATCTTCATTTTAAACATCGTAACTCAGTCTGGAAAATACATTTTCGTTATTTTGAAATTTAAATTCTGAATCTAATTTTTTTTTCATAACTTTTGTCTGAATCTTCTTTACCTTCATCACATTGGTCCGACTCTACTTTTTCTGTATAATATTGGTCTGACTCTGCTTCTGCTTCAATATATTGGTCTGTATCTACTTCTTTATCATAACATATACAACATTGTTCTGTTTGTTTTTGTTGCATTGACCCGTCCAATCCATGTTGCGATTCATCTTGCATTCTTACTTGCAATTCATATTGCAATCTTTGCAATGCTTGATTAAATCTTTGCATTTCTTGAAGCAAACCATGGTGTCCACCATGTCGCATACCATGTACCATACCATGTTGCAAATCATGTTCCATATCATGTTGCATACCCTGTAGCATACCTTGTTGCATATCCTGTTGCATACCATGCTCCATGCCACATTGCTTATCATGTTGCAAATCATGTTTCATACGATGTTGCATGTCCTGTTGCATACCTTGTTGCATATCCTGTTGCATACCATGTTCCATGCCATGTTGCTTAACATGTTGCAAATCATGTTTCATAACATGTTGCATGTCCTGTTGCATACCTTGTTGCACATCCTGTTGCATACCATGTTGCAAATCATGTTTCATGTCCTTTTGCATACATTGTTGCATATCCTGTTGCATACCATGTTCCATGCCATTTTGCTTAACATGTTGCAAATCATGTTTCATAACATGTTGCATGTCCTGTTGCATACCTTGTTGCACATCCTGTTGCATACCATGTTGCAAATCATGTTTCATGTCCTTTTGCATACATTGTTGCATATCCTGTTGCATACCATGTTCCGTGATATGTTGCTTACCATGTTGCAAATCAGGTTCCATACTATGTTGCTTGCCCAGTAGCATACCTTGTTGCATATCCTGTTCCATACCATCTTCCATTCCACACTGCTTACCATGTTGCAAACCATGCGGCATACAATGTTGCCGTCCATATTTCATATCAGCAAGCTTCTCAGTTTCTCTCATAGAATCCTTATGATAACTGATCACCACAAGTAATGCGCAGATACTTAAACCTGAAAAATAAAAACTCATTTCACTGAAATAACCCTTAACCTTAAAAATTTGCCCAAAAACTGTAAATACAAAAATCATTTCTAAAAATTAGTAATACAGTATGTATATTAACTAAAACCATTTACTCAAACCCGTTAATATTTACGTCATATTGAGTAACTTTTACTATGGGACCAACCCCGAAATCACCAAATAAAGTTTGGCTATTTCGTATATTTTGGCTGGTCTGGCGTTGAAATGTTCTATGGGGGAGTCCATATTTTTTTTCGCGATTTCAGTTTTGACTCCATAATAAAAGTCACTCGGTATCAATGACGTCATCTCTGTTATTCTCATGTATGGGTGACAGTTCAGTTTAGTATGAAAAAATTAGTTCCAATGAAATTCCGCAACATGGCGCGTGATAACATATTACTGGTCAGACTTTACTTCTCGTGATCCTGAGTGATAACTACTCAAAAATGGATAACTACTTTTTCCAAAAAAATCCTTTAACTGAAAAAGCCCACATATATCTGATCCAATGAGAATATTATACACCGTGGATTATTTAACTCCGTTAATTTCAAGGGGGCATTCCTGAGCTTAAATTTAGTTACTGCCAAGGGCTTGCCTTAGGGCCTGTTTACATATTGATTGGTGTTTAATGTGAGTTTAATACATTTGTTACTAAAGGCAAGTAATATTTCGATCGATCGATGTTCGAATTAAATTGTTTTGTGGTAGTTTTCAATTTGTTTGACCGTGTTACAACAACACAATATGCAGCATATAAGTATTCTTTATTCTTTATTTCATTGTAGTCATGTTCATAATACAGTAAAGTGTTACTAAGTACTTTATGAAATAAAAATATTTTTTTTTATTAACCATGCCATTTAGTTTACATAGGTACTTTATCCAACCCCGAAATTAACAGAGTTAACCCTTTTCCAGGCCGCACCAATCTACAAGGTTTTCCCAAAATATTCAAATATATTCCAATAAATCCCGCTTTCATGATTCATTTGAAGACAAGTCACATTTTCCGAAAGTGCAATCTAATTTAAACTTTAAATCGGATGACTGAGGTTGAAATTCTATTATATGGTATGTGGTCGATAAATCATACTATACCTGAAAAGGGTTAAAAAAACACGGTGTATATTATGAGTAATCGATAAAACATTAATACTTACTTGCCATTATTAATAAGAGAGCTGTCAGAAAAGCCCTATGAGGAGTCGAATGTGTTACAATAATAAACCAAAAGCAAAGAAACAAATGTGCCGCAAATCCTAATATAAGGTCGGATATATAACACCGCTTCATCCAATTATGATCCTGTAAAAGAAATAGGTATTTTTGAAGTGAAAACTTCCTTAGCGGCGCTGTGCACTTTTTGTGACGGGAAAAAAATGTTAAACTCGCGACAGGTTACGTGACCGACACATTTGTCAGATTGAAAATTCGTAAGCCGGACACGTGACCTGATCGAAAAACTGTTACAAAATATAAATTGTCCTGTTTGTGTACGATAGCGCAATAAATGAATATTGTATTTTACCACATAAATGATAGTACTTTTATACTGATAATTAAAGCAATTCGTGCAAAATTATTCCCTAACTATTCCAAAATATCAAAAATGCACAACGTTAATATTTAAGTTTTCAGTTCTGCCGGCACTCCAGGAGTGCAACTCGTTGTTTTTTTTTCGAACATTGGGATTATAAATAGGGAGTATTACTGAAAGGTTCTGCCACCAGAGTGCAGCACCAGCACTTATCGTAAACCAGAGACACCATATAGACCGCGGGCCAGGAGCATATTTCGTCAGTCATCGCCTCGCGGCTGATACTGTGTCAGATGATAGTTTAGATGCTGTTTTAAACTAAAAAATCCGTCAGCCGGTTCTATCGCGGTGGAATGACCGTCAGCTGTAAAATGAACATGTAAAAAATATGCGTCTTACCACTTAATGCGCGGCAAAGTATGAGTAATGTGTAAATTGCGTAATCCGTTGATGGCTTTTCAGGCGTTTACGCCTGATGAAATGCTATATGCAAAGTTTCATGATTTGTTATTGCTATCATAATAGGTATAGCGCTTATTTTTTACATGTCCATGCGACCAGCTGATGCTCTTACCACCGCGATATATCCGGCTGACGATTTTTAAAGTAACAACAGCATCTGAACTATCATTTGACATAGTATCAAACGGGAGGCGATGAAAATGTTTTTTTGCTTTACGTGTTTCGGTGGCTGCCATTCCTCAACCCACCAACGGAACGGCAGCTGACGTCCACGAGGGTTCATCATACCTACCCGTTAACCACTAGGTACACGAGTTATCAACCGGAGGCGATTGGTCATGAAAATTGTTCCTGGCTTTGACAATATTTCACAGTGGGTATGTGCGAAAGTGATACATGACACAAATGCGATAAAAACGCGACCACCCTATCGCCCCAGATGATTACAAATTCAAATATCAAGAAAGGAAAAATAGAAAAAAAACATCACTTCTTCCGGCAAGATTGGAACTTGTCATAACAAATTCTTAATTTCAACAGAACTTGGTTTTGTTTCAGTATCAATATTGAATACTTCATGCATATAAATCTCCATGCAATAAATTTTTTGGTTGGGGAGACCGTCATCAGGCAAGAATTCTCCTATTTTAATACGTCTACTTCGCTCAGACGTAGTCAGAAAGAGCTTCACTCGAAGAGCGGCTCTATTGATCTCTCATGGACAATGGCTTGTCAGGAAAGCTATTCCTGCATACACATTGGTATGCAGAGGTACTAAGGTAGATTTGCTGATTAAACAAATGCAGTTCGAAGCGAGGAAAGCACTTGTAGACGGTCTTACTTGATGTCTTCTCTACTTTGACCTTAAGTTTTAAATACAAAAGTAGTTACAAAAGTTACATTTCTAAAAAAAATTAAAAGTCACATTAAAATTAAATATAAATAAAATTACATTTAAACTACAGCCTCTAAAATCTAATCTAAAATAACCCGCCCCGGATCGTACCCAGCTCAAATCAGTCCTCATTATTCCCGCTGCGTTTCCTCGCTGAACCGTAATGAAGACCTGCTGAACCAGATACGACCCAGAGCGAGGATCGCAGCCCCAGTCTTCAATTAAATAATATATTATGTACCTGCCAAATTCCAAGAAGCAAAAACATAATGCTCGCGACTGCCATATAAATGGCGTTTACATATATGACACAAAGTAAAATCCAGGTGTAAGCAGAACCTGTAATAGAAAAATAATAGACAGACGGACGGACATAGCGAAACTATGAGGGTGCCTAGTCGATTACGGAACCCTAAAATGGAACAGTCCCTGGCCCTCTCTCACTCACTGGTCTGGGATGGGGTGCTGTTTAAGGAGAAAATGGTGGACCCGCACGCCATCGCCTTTTTCATGCAAACATAGTCCTGTGTAAAGTTTCGAGTAAGTTTACTATGGAAGGTAGAGGCAAGGAACAGAATCTCCATATACCAAAAAAGTGTGCGACAAAAACCATAAATAGGTGGGGCTACAATACCTAGAATACTTGAGAAAAAAATCTAATCATAGACAGCGCACTTCACTCCGTCAATAACGCCTAGGTTCTTAGCTACTCTAGCGCTACTCTGGAGAGATTTGGAACTATTATTTATAGCTGACAGCTGGACACTTTTGCAACAGTTCTGCCTAAGGAGATTCTGTTCCTTCCGTAAAGTTTACAGGACCCGGGTACGTCCTTAAACTACGTCCAAAAGAGAGGTATGGGCATTGTGAATGTCATCTCGCTTTGTGTGGTAGGGCACAGCCAGTGGATGTCATTCCAGATCTAGAGCCGAGCCCAACTGGGGAAGTACTTCCACCTTACAGAAAACAGCAGCCAAATAACACTAGACCCTACTCATAGTGTTGTGTTCCTGCCGGTGAGTAAGGTTGCCAGAGCTCAACACGGGGGGGGCGGGTTTAGGGTCGGCAACGCGCATGTAACTCCTCTAGAGTTGCAGGCGTACATAGGCTACGGAGACTGCTTACCATCAGGCGGGCCGAATGCTTGTTTGCCACCGACGTAGTATAAAAAAAAAAAAACATTAGTATTTTGGCATTTGAATAATGTTTGTGTCCCTTCTTCTTCTTCCTCGCGTTGTCCCGGCATTTTTGCCACGGCTCAAGGGAGCCTGGGGTCCGCTTGACAACTAATCCCAAGATTTGGCGTAGGCACTAGTTTTTACGAAAGCGACTGCCATCTGACCTCCCAACCCAGAGGGTAAACTAAGCCTTGTTGAGATTAGTCCGGTTTCCTCACGATGTTTTCCTTCACCGAAAAGCGACTGGTAAATATCAAATAATATTTCGTACATAAGTTCCGAAAAACTCATTGGTACGAGCCGGGTTTGAACCCGCGACCTCCGGATTGCAAGTCGCACGCTCTTACCGCTAGGCCACCAGCGCTTTAGTTTGTGTCCCTAAATCCATTAATTACATCACACTAATTTCACGAATTTTTGACCCCTCCCCATCTCCTTGTCACACCTGGTCACATTTGGCAACCCCCTCCCCCCTGGGGTGATGTCACATATTTGGAAATCTTGTTATTAACGAATAGTAACTATTATTATTTTAATAGAAATTATTTTTCATAATAGCAATTTACAAATTTTATGACACTAAACCAATTAGGAATAAAAAATCACGGATAAAAACTAGGTATATATCGTTGCAAAAATTAGTTATTTAGCTGTACTGTATGGCTAAGATGGTCGGTTCTATATCATTTGTCACCATGCCTGTCCCGTTCTAACCTGTATGTAAGTGCGAAAGTGACGCATGACATGACAGGTGATAAAAATGCGACCATGATACTGCTGCTGGGAACAAAAAAAAAATTTTGTCTACGAGTGAAGTTAAGTGACGTACAAAGCTGTTCACTCCCCCTCCCCCATATCACAACATGTCACATTTTCAGTACCCCCTCCCTGCCCCTAAATGTGTGACGTAATTAATGGATGACCCTTTATGACAAGGCGTTCAAAGGGATAAAAACTGAAATTTCAAACACGCCCCTACATTTCTAAGTCACTTTTACTATTTGACGCTGACACTAAGGCCGCGAACTGGACGCAAGGGGCACGGGGCGCGGCGAGTGGCAAATCAGAGGGCTTACCGCGAACCACGTTCGACGTGTTGCCTCCCTGTCACACTTACGTAAGAATTTACTAGTGCGACAGAGAGGCAACACGTCGAACGTGGTTCGCGGTAGGCTCTCAGTATACATTTGGTCGAGCGCAATGTACGAATGGCCTTGATTCGCGTCGCTTGCGTCCAGTGCGCGGCCTAAGTGTCAGCGTCGAGCGTGGATGCTCGCGTGGCCGGGGAAATTGTGAGATGACAATGGCGGAAAAAGCTAGCTCCAAATTACAGTCGATTGGATATGTTAGCGTCAGAAGTGAGCTAGCGAAAATACCATGCAAACGAAATAAAACTACTACTGCCTACTTGTAAAAATCACAAATTAAAATATTTTCATAGAAAATGATTTGAACTCTAAGAATAAATAACATTACTTTCTATGAAAATAATTAAATAAAATAGTTAGAAATATTAAGAGGAAAGCCATGACAGATAGGCGTACCGGAGCACGACCTTAGGCTGGTCAGCATATTTCTTTCTCGCTCTCCCTTATAAGTTATAAACTTATAACTGTGTCCTTAACGGACGTACGGCGGAGGCAGACGATCGAATAGACCTACTCAGACTGGACCAAGGGCATGGTTGGGCACGCCCGTCTGTTACAGCTTTAAGAACGTTATCTTACTATTTTTGTAGAATATTATATAAGCGTACGCAAAAGGCCCGCCAAATATTATGAACATCGCCGCGACTACAATGGATGCCGTGCGAAAGCTGCCGCCTAAGTTGTCCTGCGCCATGGTCACTGAAATATTTAAAAAAAATTGATCACGTAGGTCCCAATGTCCGTTTGTTAAGGTGTGTACACACCAAGCCAACGAACACCTACTAACATTTTTCAGTGTTGGCTGTCGCATGTTCCTTGGTTCCGGTTCAGGTGCGTACACACCAGGCCAACGAACGCCAACGAATGGGTTTCGCTGGCCTTCGTTGTCTGTGTCTGGACGGATTAACAAACGCCAGCGATTGTTTGTTGGTGTGTAAAAACTAAAAACGCAGTGTAAATTTGCCATACGATAGGTAAATAAATAAAATAATAGTGATTTAGAAACTGTTCTGTGAAGTCGTTTTTTTTACTAAAGATTATACCTAATTCTACTCACGTTTTCAGAATCTTTTCCTCTTATATACATATCAATACTAAATAATTAATCTGTAAAAACTAATACGCAATCTAGATACAGCGATGCTATATGGAGATATGTCAAGATTGTCGTCTGTCACGTAATAGTTTTTCATGGAGGTCGAATTTCCTGTGGTAAAGTATGTTAATAAGGCATACAATATATAATTTCTTAATTAAAATTATTATAAACAGGCGACTCACGTACCACTACGTACGTAAATCGAAAAAAAGATCGACATGTTTATATCCAATTTTCGAGGATAAATATATTAAAATAAATATTAGGTATAGGGCATTATTAGTATTATTACACAAATTGACTATAAAGACAGTAAGCTCAATAAGGCTTGTGTTGTGGGTACTTAGACAACGATATTGTATAAATATTTATAAATACCGAAATACATAGAAAATACCCATGACTCAGGAACAATCCATGCTCATCGCACGAATAAATGCCCTTACCAGGATTTGATTGAACCCGGGACCATCGGCTTCATAGGCAGGGTCACTAGGCCAGACCGGTCGTCAGGATATTCTTTACGGAGCACTGAATTTATTTAATCTATCCTCTCTTTCGTAGTAGTGCGTAGTGCGGCTCCTTAGCTCGATTTAGTATGGAAGTATGGTCCCATCCGGCAGCAAACGAAACATGGCATGCATATAGCTTTTAGGTTGATAAGAATAAATAGAAGTAGAAACACGCACGATCTCATGGCTACCGGGTTAAATCAGCTTTGTTTCATCTAAGGAACAAATCGTGCCAGTGGCATCGCTTGAGACCGAAGTGTATACTCACTGCACTTCACTTAGTGTGACTTAGTCGTCGCACGCAAATATTATAAGGAGAAATTAAGCATAATTTGAAAACTATAAGTCTGAACAATATAAGTACTGAACAATATACTTCTATGAACAATATTGCAGAGAATTTTATGGAAAAATATACATCTCCGCCGTCGTCGTGAAGACGACCAGGAGCAACACCGGTGTGAGTGGCTCAGGGGTGTCGAGAGGTGTACGCCGCTTTCTAGTCTTCTACCCAGTGGCTGATAACAGCCACTGTGCCAACTCGCGTCTTATGCAAATTTCCACTTCCACCCCTGGAGCAGGAACATGAAAATATACATCATCAAGACATTTTAATTATATAGCTTTCACAGTACTCATAAGAATCTATGAAAACTAAAAATGGGGATTTAAAATGCATGCCAAGTTTTGTGCTTTCTGCCGGATGGGACCATAGTTGAGGCTATGAAACCGCACTTGCAGGTAGAGGGAAAAACAGCATTGCTCCGAGCAATTATTTCGGTTGGCACAACTTGACGTCCGCGTCCCTTTGCATGCACTGCACCACTGATAAAATAATGACTTGAATTTTGTCAACCCTAAATAGCCGATAGAGATAGTGCCATAGAGAAGTTTCTTTTCTGTACGATAGCATACGATAGTATTACTACTTCGGACTCCTCTACATGATGGCACAGCGTAGGCCAGTCTAAGGGACGCAGCTATGCGGTGGAATGAGATAGCAATATCACTTGCTCCCTCTAACGCATAAATGCGTCCCTTGGACTGGCCTACGATGGGCCATCTTGTAAAGGAGCCCTAAGTAGCAGTACTATCTTACAGAAAAGAAACTTCCTATAGGTAGATTTGCAAAGCGCCTCTACCTTATTCTTTACTTAGATTACTAGAAATTAAAACCTCCATGCAAAATGATTTCTGAACTTATAACGTCACATCCAGAAGACAAGTTTGTCATAAAATAAGTTATATATTTTGAAATACTTATTTATAGAGTATTTATAGAAGAAGACAAGACTGTGAAAGCGTGAGTAAACAATAATACTAATAATAATAACAGTAAAAACTGATTTTACGAAACATGCGTACGAATATATACAGTTGACGTCAAAGACATGTATACATTTTAAGTTTTATTTTCATGCAAGTACAAGATTGTTATATACTAAAGAACGGTCACTTAACATGAAGAATATCGTACATTGACTCGCCTGTTCCTCTCTCTATCGCACGCCCATAATTTTATTATAATGCTATCCCGCTCGCAAAGTGCCATTGACTGCCGGCATCATGGGCAGAAACAGCAATAAATTACGCGCGTGCTTTTGAGACATCAGAGGGCCTACCGCGAAAACCGAAATTCGTAAATTGTGGGGATCTTTCTCTTTTACTTTCACTAAGAGGTAATTAGAGTGACAAGAGAAAAATGCCCGCAATTGACGAACTTCGATTTTCGCTGTTATAGCCCAGACGGGTCAACGAAAGATTTCAAAAGTAAAGATAGATCCGTTCATATAATTCCGACCGAACATTCTTGTTTGGTGTCAAATCGCATTGTGCGTGCATCAATGCCACAACAACTGTTTGATGAGATGTGCAGTCACTTCACGATTGGCTCGCATTCGTCGCACAGCGCGATTTAATCTGTACCTGCCCCATTCGTAAGGCCTGTCTTTACGAAGTAAAATAGAAGTCAATGGGTCAATGTAAAAAATTCCTCGTGCAAGCATCCTTTCTTCATTATCTTGGAGTATCCCATCTTAAGGTACGATGGCCCAGTGGAGGAATTTAAAACATACCGAGTTCAGATATTACCTACATGGAAAAATTCATATTTAATTTGTAAACTTATTAATGAATAGTGCATTGTTATCGACGATAAATAATTAGTACATTACGATACAAGTGTGAAAAATAGGAAATTCGAAACGAGTGGCAATAAATTAAAACACGACCGAAGGAAGTGTTTTAAAACGACACGAGTTGCGAATTACCTATTTGCACATGTATCGTACAACGTTTTACAGTACATATTATTATGGGCCTATAAATGTTCGACACAGTAACGTAATATGCTAATTTTCGCACTAGTGCGGTAAAGTAGCACCATATGTACTGTAATACACATGACATTATGATACAACTGTTGGCCGTTAGTCAATACTCTTAAGGCGATTTTGTGCACGCCAGCTGGAAGCCAACGCGCAATAAGAAATCGGACATGTGTCTAGACCAAAGCAAACGTGTTTCTACGTTTTTCAACACACTTGCACAGGAAACAAAAAAAAAACAAAATGTATTAATCTAAATTTAATTCCTAAAACAGTAAAGGTACAAAGTTAAATAAAAGTCAATTAATTTTTTCACTCCCTACTTAAGGGACCTTCTGTGATATAGTGACCATATCAATATTAAAAGTCTTTTATATTTTAAATAAATAGATTGATTTAGCAATCGCACTAAACAATCTAATTTAATATAATAATTATGTATTACTTGTACGAGTATTGTATTTTCATATGCGGCCATCGCAAGTCATTCTGTTTATTCAAATCATAAAATATTTTAATATTGATATGGTCACTATAAGATATTGTTAGGTTAGCTAATTGCGTATTAACTTAAGACAGAAATTCCCTTAAGTATAGGGACTGAATAAATTAACCGACTTGGTATTACATGGATCCCACAACTTTTTAGTCTTTTTACGGTAAAATAACTGAATTGCGAGACTTGGTTTTTTACAAGTTATGTTTTTGATGGCATCTCATTTCTTTTTCTAGATAGTCTTACTTTTTTTCCTTTTCCGGTACCTTCTCCTTCTTGAATTCCATTATATTATACATATACAGGTATACTGATTCATTCGATGCAAATGTTACTTTGTAATCCTTTACTATACTATGGGATTATTTATGCAAAAGTTATTTATAATTATGCAGTTGGTGTATCTAGAAAGCACTAAACACTAATTGTATTCTAAATTTGAAGCTTCTATGTCTGCTAGAAGTGCCTTAGAGTTTTGATGATCCGTCAGTCAGTGAGTGAGTGACAAAATTAAGAAACTTTGACTAGTTATAATTCTTAAATTACTGGTTCAAATTGAATCAAATTTGAAATATACTGTGTTTATACAATGCCTGTTTGGTTACTGAAAATTCAGGCTTTTAGTTTTATAGGGGGTCGAAAATGGCCTATTTATATTTATATATTTTTGCTTGAATTGGCGATAGAACCGCGAGATTTTAGACAAGCTAAGGTCTTGAATATGGTTTCATGATGTGAAAGAGTCAAAAGTTGCTCGTAATGTTTCGTGTAATATAGTAATATTACACACGGTTGCGTCGCCAATTTCTTTTTCTTTGAAATTGGCTGTACACGCTGCCGCGTCTCTACATAACATTATCGCATAAGTTCGATAATTATAATGAAAAAAACAAGCGAGCTTAATATCTAGGATTATGAGCCTAAAGGCGGTTCAAAACGTCTCTCATTACGAGCAAGTGTGTTGAAAATAAATAAATACCATAACCTTTCAAACCCTTAAAATGTTTTTATTCTGTGTTTCAGGGATCATGGCTCTGAATAACTGCTGTTATTGCCTCGAATTGCGCACAGGATGCATTATAATCTCAGTCATATACGTGATAATAGGCGGGCCTCTTGCCTACGGCTACGTAACACTCTCCGAAACTTGTACGTTAATCTTCCTATACTCTTTCTTACACACGTAGATGATATTACACACACGTGGGTCAGACACACACTTGGGTCAGACACACACGTGGGTCAGGCCGGCGCCCCACTGCTGCGCACGCTATGTACTACACGACCCACGTTTCTATATAAACTTCGTGAGCTTGCCCACGGTTTGTATTAAAATGTGGCGTGCGCAGCAGTGGGGCGTTGGCCTCAGGCACATTTTATAATATATTTATATTTGACTCGTTCATGTCTTTCCTGCAGCGGTATCATGGTCGCATTTTTATCACCTGTCATGTCATGCGTCACTTTCGCACTTACATACTTGTTAGAACGTGGCAGGTATGGTGACAAATGATAAAGAGCCGCCTCTCTTAGCCCTACTGAACATATCGTAGTTAAGATAATCTAGGTAGAGCTAATATTTACGCTACACTCTTGCATTTACATTTTTTCTGTACTTGAGACTGAAATATGTATGAATAAAAACCGGCCAAGAGCATGTTGAGCCACGCTCAGTGTCGGGTGCCAATAATTACCTGACCATTTTTTTTTTTCATTTCATTTCATGACAAAAAGCTGCCTTGAATGGGGGCTATTAGTAAATATCATATCCCATCAAAAACCTTTTCATGTAAAATGTAGCCAAGACGATATCATAAGGCTCGCACTGTCCAAAAGTTATCAGATCTCTTGTAGAGCCAAGCTTCTAACTCTACAAGCTCTAAAATCTACTCTTAGTAAAAATATGTGGCTTGGCCATTTCAGGAGGAATTAAGTATGAATATGCAGGTTATTTTCAGCTTCCTGGGAATTCATTCCTCAAAACGCTTTTTTGGGTCTGATTTGATCATCAGAAAACGAAAGAAAGTTTCTAAGAAAATAAAAATAAAACAATTTTTTTATACTACGTCGGTAACAAACAAGCATACGGCCCGCCTGATGGTAAGCAGTCTCCGTAGCCTATGTACGCCTGCCACTCCAGAGGAGTTACATGCGCGTTGTCGACTAAAACTCCACACCCTAGTTGAGCTCTGGCGACCTTACCGGCAACACTATGAGTAGGGTCTAGTGTTAGTTGGCTGCGGTTTTCTGTAAAGTGGAGGTACTTCCCCAGTTGGGCTCTGCTCTAGATCTGGAATGACATCCGCTGTGCTGTGCCCTACCACACAAAGCGAGATGACATTCACAATGTCCATACCTCTCTTTTGGGCGTAGTTTAAGGACGTACCCGGGTCCAAATAAGGACAATGGTGTATGAAACAATGGTGACAGACGATAAAAATACAACCGTGATTAGCCGGCTTCATGCACTTTTTAGCTACGAAGTATAACACTATCCCTGACGTTTCGCTATATTATAATTATGTTAACTCTTTAAAACCTCATATGGTTAGACCGCGAGGCAGGAACAATTTCCATGACCAATCGCCTCCCGGCTGAAAACTCGTGTAGAGGTTAACCCTCGTGGACATCAGCTACCGCTCCGTTGGTGGGTTGAGGAATGGCAGCCACCGAAACATGTAAAACAAAAAAAAATGTCATCAGATGCTGTTGTTAATTAAAAACATCTTCAGCCGGTTATATCGTAGTGGTAAGAACATCAGCTGGTCGCATGAACATGTAAAAAATAAGCGCTATACCTTTTATGATAACAAAAACAAATCATAAAACTTCGCATGTAGCATTTCATCAGGCGTAATCGCCTGAAAAGCCATCAACGGATTACGCAATTTACACATAACGCATACTTTGCCGCACATAAAGTGGTAGGCGCATATTTTGTACATACTCATTTTACAGCTGACGGTCATTCCACCGCGATAAAACCGGCTGACAGTTTTTTTAAGTTTAAAACAGCATCTAAACTATCATCTGACAAAGTATCAGCCGGGAGGCGATGATTAACGAAATATTTATTTTATTTTATCATTTAATTCAAGTAACTTTAGACTCATAAATATGTTAGTTAGCTATGTTAATATTTATGTACAAACTTATCACAAAATAATGACTAAGACAGCTATGTTTCTAGAAGTACCTACTTAGTGGTTAGACATAATAGGTACTTCTAGAAACATGCATATCATCACAATGCCTCAAATATGGGCAGTCAAACCTCTCGGCAATCGAACGCAGGATTGGGTTGGGTTATTAGGTAAGGCCCGCACTCGACGCACCAGAGTACCTACCGCGAACCACGTTCGACGTGTTGCCTCTCTGTCGCTCTTGTAAATTCGTACGTAAGTGTGATAGGGAGGCAACACGTCGAACGTGGTTCGCGGTAGGCCTTCTGGGATGTGCATCGTTTGCGCATAGTAGTATAAAAGCAATTGACGCGCGCTTCAGCAAATATCCCTGATGCGCAACAGAAGCGGGGCTCCTAAATATGCTCCTAGCCCGCGGTCTAATATATTTGTTTGTAATATTTGTATCGTAAACTGTATGTCAAACCCGTCTCTTAGCGCCAGGGAGGGTTAAATTCATCTACCTTACTTTTTCGTCGAATTACGTTACTAAGGTAATAATACTAATATTTTTTTCTATTTCAGCTGGATGGTACTCATATAAAACATATATAGTCAACGCATTGATATCACTATTTTTCCTTCTTACACTCCTTCAGTTAACTTGCTGCGCGGTTAGTATGTTAGTTGGTTAATTAGTTAGTGTGGGTTAAACTTTGTAACCTAAATTTGGCCCACTTCGCAATTTTCAATTGAGCTTTCAATTTTCATACATATGTAAGTCGGGTCACTATGCAATATTATGGTACGATCGAGCTGATCCGATGATGGAGACAAGAGGTGGCCATAGGAACTCTGTGATGAAACAACGCAACCTAATTGTGTTTGGGATTTTTAGAATAGTTACAATGAGTACCAATTGCCTGTGTTACAGTCAATCGATAAAAGCTAAAAAAAAAATATTTCTGGCAATGACTTATGTTTTTACGTTGTGGAATAACTCGGGTAATAATATTACTTACTTATTTAACCCTTAAACGCCACTTGCACCATCCTACTACCCGGGGTTAACCGGTTAATCCTACAATTTGACACTGAGTTAACAGTTTAACCGGTTAACCCCGGATAGTAGGATGGTGACTCTGGCGCTAAATGGGCTATTCTCTCATTTTGTGCCGATTTAGCATTTTTAATGTAGCGTTTTTTAAACACAGTACACATTCTATGTATTGTTTAACACATTTGGTGCGGCAGCGTGAAACTCAAAACTTACTGCCAGTGGTTTACGAGTCATTACTATTTAAATATATTTTTAAAAATTTAACAGTGTATTTTACGTGTCAAGTATCCCACTAAAAACATTTTCATGTTAAATGTTGACAACACAAAACCATAAAGCTCGCACTGTCAAAAAGTTATCAGATCTCTTGTAGAGCCCAGCTTCTATCTCTACAATGCCTAACTCTACGAAACCATAAGGGTTTTTTTGGGTTGGCAATTGGCATTTGGATGACGTACATGAAAAACTACGTTTGTGACGTCACTTCTCGAATAACAAGTGGCATGATCAACCAGTTGCGAGTGCCTGACTAGCAGTGGACATAAAAGGGCCCGACCAAATTCATTCACATCCATTTAAGTTTTATTCTGTCTCTTAATTTGACGTTGAGTATACTATATTCTACGTTGAGCTGGCAGACTTCTAATTTGTGTATGTGATCTTTCGTCAAGCACCATGTCTGACACCCGTACGCCATGCTTAGTCAGGATACACGAATCAAACACTCTTTTTAGCATTCAATAGTACTCGGGGGTTCTTCATGATTTCTTTTAAGAACCAATATCTTTTCATGCAGTATTTATTTATTTTATATTTTCTTTGATGATAGGTCATTGGGTGAAATGATTTGTCCCAGATACCTATGTATAATCGTTCACATATTCTGTTATATTACCGTCTATAGTAACGGGAGTCTTTTTTAGGGTTCCGTACGTAGCCAAATGGCAAAAAACGGAACCCTTATAGATTCGCCATGTCCGTCTGTCTGTCCGTTTATGTCACAGCCACTTTTTTCCGAAACTATTAGAGCTGTACTGTTCAAACTTGGTAAGCAAATGTATTCTATGAACCGCATTAAGATTTTTACACAAAAATAGAAAAATAAACAATAAATTTTGGGGGTTCCCCATACTTAGAACAAACTCAAAAAATCTTTTTTCATCAAACCCATACGTGTGGGGTATCTATAGATAGGTCTTCAAAAATGATATTGAGGTTTCTAATATCATTTTTTTCTAAACTGGATAGTTTGCGCGAGAGACACTTCCAAAGTGGTAAAATGTGTCCCCCCCCCCCCCTGTAACTTCTAAAATAACAGAATGAAAAATCGAAAAAAAATATATGATTACATTACCATGCAAACTTCCACCGAAAATTGGTTTAAACGAGATCTAGTAAGTTGTTTTTTTTAAAACGTCATAAATGGTACGGAACCCTTCATGGGCGAGTCCGACTCGCACTTGGTCGCTTTTTTTTTTGTTTGTCATCAGTTTTGTTTTTGACATGTTCATTGAGAGACCCATTTCGCTATTTTCCTCTACAAGCTGTTTTAAAATATCTTGGAAACCTTTCAGGTCTCTAGTAATTAAAATAAGGTCATCTGCGAACCTAATGTGATTGAGTGCACTCCTTTGATGTTTAGTCCATATTTACTCCAATCTAGGTTCCAAAATATTTTTTCGAGCGCCGCCGAGAAGGCTTTAATAGACAGTGGATCTCCCTGTCGGACGTCTTCTTTACAGGAAAATATTTTCCTACTTTCTCTGTTCTAATTTTTGCTGTCACGTTTCATACATATATGTTGCTGATTAAACGGATATATTTACTGTGGACTCCTTGTTTTGCTAGCTAGCTTCCCATATTATAGAGTGTTTTAGAGAGTCTAAAGCCTTATTATAATCCTCGAAGGCTAAATAGTAGGTAAAACCATATTCGTTGCATTTCTGGATAACTTCTTTTATAGTGTGCATGTTATCTAATGTGGAGAAGTCGCTTCTAAACCCAGCCTATTCTCTTGGCTGATTTTCGTCCAAATTTCTTGTCAGGCGATCTAACAGTACCTCTGAAAAGATTTTGTATACATTAGACTGCAGTTCGCAACGTTATCTTTTTTGCCTTTCTTGTGGAGTAAAATGATAGTTGAAGTCCACTGATTCGGTATATTGTATTCTGTGGCAACTATTTCGTTAAAAAGGTCTGTAATAAGTTAATAACGTCTGTCATTTTTTCCGATGCCCGTAAAAGTAGTTCGTTTGATATAGATTCGAGTCTTCCCCAGGTGCTTTACTTCTCCTTTGCGGTTCGATTGCCTTGAGTACTTATTCTCTGATTATATGTGGAATCTCTTCTCCACTTTACTTTTCGTAGTTCATTGTTGATTGTGTTTTGTCGTCGCTATTCGCGATAATAGTCCGTTGTCGCGACTATTATATCTATTCTAATCGTTTTTCTCAGAAGTCCTGGTACTCTGAAATAAAGATATTGCATTGTAATGTAGGACTTTTTGCTTAATTGTAATTCAATGTTGCCTTACACTATATTTTCATACGTTGGTTCTTCGAGACCCCGATAAAGATACCTTTAATTAATATACCAATCTGGACTGTTTTGGAGATTTCAAAGATTATCTTATTTCTATACGAGTATTGTACTATTATCTAAATCCTAAAAGATGCGCGTTTTACTTGCAAAATAAAGTAATTTTAACACTTGATTCGGGCTCAGAAACTAAATGGGCATGAGAGAATGACCCAAATGTCATGTAGTCTTCGGGGCCAATCAAATAATTCCACGAACGCGAGTGGACCCCAGGCTCCACAAGCAAGCCATGGCAAAATGCCGGAACGACGCTAGGAAGATGATGACTCATCATTGAGTGAGCAATAAAGTAAATACTACTATTCGCCAACAAACTGTCCACAGTTTAGCGAAAAAATATGTATACCTACCACTTTCTCTTGAAATAAATAAATAAAAAAATGAGTATATGAGTAAATTAGTGTGTGGTATAGAACCAATACGTACGCAATTAAATATCGTTTAAGTAAATAATAGTGTGTAAAAATCGTGAAAACGAAATAAAATACTAATATTTGTATTTGTTTCACAGGGTAAGGTTGATGATGACGGAGATATATTAAAGTATATGATAGGGGAGGTTGTATTAGCACTTATCATTCATTTATGGTGTGGCATTGAGACAATTGTTGCCACAGATAAATACGTTTATACTGTACCCCTCACAGTCGTTCCGGCAGGTAAGTGTACAATGTGTATTTTTGATATAACCGCAAACTAGACGTAGGTTTTAGTGCAATAAAATAATTCTAATTTTTATTTTAGTCTGGACGACTAGAGCATAATTAATTTTTGATTTTTTTCGAGCGGCAATGTTTTTCGTACATCATGGTCACCTATGACAGTTGTGACGTCATTAAATGCGACGTTTTGAGTTAAAACGAAGAAATAATACATTTCTTGCTGAATTATTTTATATGGAAAAATAAAAGTCGTCTATTTTTTATAAAACCTATGAAAGTGAGTTCATAGAGCCTAAACTACCCTTTCATTATGCGGTCATATCAAAAATACACGCTGTTTTATAGTCATATATACTGAACCCCTAGTGTAAATTTATTCGATAGTGTGACGTGACGTTTCGCTATCGAATAAATTTACACTAGAGGTACGGTTAGCATAAACTCACTTGGTACTGGATAGTTGCGCACACGTACTCTACGCATCATTTTTATTGATCGAAATATCTTTTGGCATAAAATTAAGAGGAAAGGGGACGGCCGTCTCTCCATATAGACGTAGTCCCCATTTTCCTCTCTGGATATTGACATTATGGGAAATATTTATTATTTATACACTAGCTGTTGCCCGCGACTTCGTCCGCGTGGAATCTTATCTGGAACATTTTACATCTTTAGTATTCATTTCAATGAATGCAGCAAAAAATAGCAGTTGATTTTAGAATTAGATGAACAAAGACTTAAGGAAATTAGAGAGACAAAATTGACAATCTGTGTCACAGATCAGATACATAATCGGACTTCCGGTTCGAGCGCCATATTGATAGTCCCGCCTCGTGATTAATTCCTTTGATTTTTGCTCATTAATATTATTTAAAGTGTAATATCGATAGCTTATTATACAGTAAACTAATGTGGTAGTGTGCAGTGAATGGAGAATTAATCTTGAAACGCGTTTAACCCCCATTTTGGAGTCAACGGCCGGTAGTCCACGTGCTACTTGTAAAGTCCAGCTATCGCTTACAAGAGCTAATAAAATCGCCGTACACTGTATTGTACTAACCGTACAATTTTATTCGTATTTAAAGCTCCCAAGACCTTGATACTGGCGAAATAGTTCCACTGGAGTGAAGCCATAATTTAAAAAAAGAAGAAGAAGATACATAATCGATAATTAGGATTACATAGCTGCAGTAGTTAGAGGTCTAAATAACTAATTGATTGGGCGACGCTTTGATGAAAAGTTTAACTTTCAGCTGGAGCTTTCCGGTAGACTTAAACTTAAATAGTTGACGTTGTCTATGTCTAAGGAAAACATATTATATACGTATTGGGGCTCCCATACAACGAACGTGATTTTTTGCCGTTTCTTGCGTAATGGTACGGAACCCTTCGTGCGCAAGTCCGACTCGCATTTGACCGGTTATTTTTTCTTGTCCACGTCATAAATGTAACCTGATGTGCTAACTTCAAGTTTCTGGCCAAAGTAGCTCCCGCTTTGCGTTACTTAAAAATTTCAACTCATTACTCCTTGACCCAAAATGAGACTTGGCCTTCGACACAAGACAGCGCCACGCGACCTCTCGCCAATTGTCGACTCGAAGCTCGCGCAGATCCGCCTCCACCATGTCGCTCCAGCGATACCTAGGGCCAGACCGTGATTCGCCCAATCCTAACCTACGGATGCGAAGCATGGACACTAACACTCAAGGAAGAAAACATGCTGCTAGTTGCCGAGAGGAAAATCCTCCGTAAAATATTGGGCTCCAAACGAAGACCGGATGGAAGTTGGACAGTCCTTAAGAACCGTGAGATTGAAGACCTAGTGGCTGAACCTAACATCATGGGAGAAATTAAAGCCCACAGACTCCGTTGGTTGGGCCACCTTGAGAGAATGGGCGAAGATCGGAACGTAAAAAGAGCGTACCTGGGTCGCCTTTCTTTAACATTCGGCGAAAAACAATTCTACCAAATGTAGCTTAGGACAAATGCGGTTTAGGCCATAGAAGTTATGTCTGTAACGTTTCGGACAATTGAACAAACGCAAAATAAAATTATGCGTATCAAAAGTCAGCCAAGATAATAATAGTCTAAATGGCTATTGTATATTATACAAACTGAAGCTTTCTGAAAATTTTACATTCGTCGAAAAACAGTTTTGCCAAATAGGTTATGACAGACGCGTTTCGGGTCACGGAAGTTATGCCAAATGGACGGAACCCGGCAGATTGTCACCTCTCTAAATAACATCGTTATATATAAAAAATAATTATAAGTCAATTGAAATTATAGCTTAATGCCTAACCATACAAAAACAATTGATCTGCTTTGCTTAAAGGTAGAGAATACATTATGGCATTAAGTTCGCCTTATATACAGTGTGCTGTCTTATGTGCAATAAAGATAAAATAAATAAACAAACCTCCCGATCGACCGGTCCAGGATTTGAACCCGGGACCATCGGCTTCATAGGCAGAGTCACTACCTACTAGTCCAGCCAGGTCGTCAAAATATCATCATGTTATTACTTAGCTCTTAAATGCATTGCAATACCCTCACAGGCACACATAATTATGATACACATGGTTGAAACATGTAATGATTTGCAAATAAGGCCTTTTGTACACACACACAGCAAGGAATTAATGAAACGAAATGAATTTAAATCAAATTCTATTATAGAATCCTTCGCTTCGTTCACGATTCAATGTACGCCCTCGCTGTAAATATGTCATTTTGCTTCCTTGTGACACAATTTTGTGTCTACTATTTCAATTTATCGCCAACAAAAATGGTTCCTTAGCTGATATATTGCAAAATGGTGCTGTAATGGTGTTTATAATAATTTTATTAAGGTCAATGTGAAGACCGTCTATAAGGGACCTCTTTTGTTGCTTTTAACTCTTACCTTTATACACAATCTCCACTGACAGAGGTCGGTACAGCAGAAGGAGTAAAGTTCCTCCTTTCTGAGAGTGTCTGAGCAACGTACATGTACCTACAATAGTTATTTGTTTTACAAAGGAGCAAAGTTGTCAACCGTCTAATATTGATACCCGAGCAAGCGAAAGATTCCAACATTGAACCACGAGCGTAGCGAAAGGTTCGAGAAGTGGAATCTTGAGCGTTGCGAGTGTTTCAAGGCACGAGGGTTAAACATACTTTTCCTCCGTGTTAAACAATTTTTTTCACTACCAACGCAAGGAAAATACTAACTATGAAATACCAAAAAAAATCCAAATGAACGTAATAAAAAAATTGTCACTCAAAATCATCATTTAAAAGTCAATTCTACTAGCTAATATAAGGAAATGGCTCAAAATTTGCCCCATGTGTGGATAAAATGCAACTTTCTCATTCGTTTTTGAACAATTAAGGGGCCTTTTGCGATCTTTGTTGCAATACATCTTAATAAATCTTGACCTTACATAGGGTAATTTTAATAAACTGTATTTTTCATTTCAGTTTATGATTTGTACGCTCTACTTATGGTGTACAGTTTTTACAAGGAAAATCAGTAAAGTAAGTAATAATAATAATAAATAAATATTATAGGACATTATTACACAAATTGACTAAGCCCCACAGTAAGCTCAATAAGGCTTGTGTTGTGGGTACTTAGACAACGATATATATAATATATAAATACTTAAATATATAAAAACACCCATGACTCAAGAACAAATATTCATGCTCATCACACAAATAAATGCCCTTACCAGGATTTGAACCCGGGACCATCAGCTTCATAGGCAGGGTCACTACTACTAAGTATTTACAAGGAACGCAACTTGGTCCAAGTAGATTTTTTATGCCGCCTTGATTAAAACGTATAAAAATTCAATATAAAGACTCCAATTTGGCGGTAGCCCTGTTTAAGTAATAACAGTGTGTATAAATCGTGAAAGGTAAAGTAATATATTTGTATATCTTTTACAGGATAAAATCATCCCTGCGCAGATGCCAAAATGTATAAAATAGACGTTATAATAGCGTTTACCATTACTCACGGATAAATAAGCTTATACTGTACCTATCACAGTTGTGGTAGGTAAGTGTATTATTATAGTAATGTATAGTGTTACAAATTAGCGCAGGTTTAAAATGAGATGCAATGCCAATTCGCAACAGACTTGAGCATAAAATATATCTACAGTGTGTTACCGTCATGCGGGCATTTATACTATTTATTAAAACTGATAATAATACGATCCATTAGCAATTGTTTGCGTGTATTAGCCAATCATAATTATTTGTGAATTAATTTCTGAAATCCGCACATTCAATGTTGTGGGTAATGGGTTGTGTCGTGGGTGGGTGTGTGGGTAATCGTTGTTACTCACTTGGTACAAGGCGTGTCGTGGTACGGGGGTAAAAATAAAAATCTGAGACAACTATCAAAAAAATATTGTCGTCTAAGGACGAACAAGTAGGTGATAAGTCATTGCGTTCATGTATGGAGGTTTTAATACATTCATTAAACAGTTTTTTTTTTCTAGTCTAATAATTTATTTCGGTAATAGTTACAATGATAATAATTAATAATAAAAACTATAAGTAAACTAAAAAGAAAATATTACTAAATTAGATCTAAAATAAAACTAAAAATGGCCCCTGCGGCATAGTACCAAAGAAGTACAGTTTTTTATAAACTTTGACATGACAATTTGAATTCCATACGTCGGGTTGTCAAGACAAACCAAAATATTAGCAAAGTATTTGATTTTCTTTAAAATGCCTTACGAGTGGCTTACGTTACGATGCCCGAATGTTGTTGAAGCACGTGGAAATGCAGCTCAAGGCTTAAGACTTTATCGGAAACGCTTCCCAAAATAACGACATCCACACAATGCTCGATTGATAACCGCAGCGAGTTCTTGAGAACAGGAGGCCTACCGGGAAAATCGAAGTTCGTCAATTGCGGGCATTTTTCGCTGTCACTCTAATTACGTCTTAGTGAGAGTAAAAGAGAAAGATCCCCGCAATTTGCGAATTTTGATTTTCCCGGTAGGCCCTCAGGCCAATAGCCCGGTCAGCCTGAAAGGACCATGAACGCTGATTTGTGACTCCCCGGTGATTCATTAATAAAACTCGTCACTGAATTTGGTGTTTACAAAAACAAACATTACGATGTGGGGTTTGTGTTTAAGTTTCATTTAGTTGTTAATAAAGTGTTTATCAATGAGACAAGTACCTTTATTTTTGCCGTAGTTATCTTAAGTGTAGTAATTCTGGTATCGCTATCTCTTGCAATAACCGTCGCCATAAACAAATTATGAAGGGCTATAGTATAGGTTCTGTTGTAAAGGTTTCTGTAAAAGTAACACCTAAAAAACATATTTCCTAAATAGGAAAAAATAACAGAATAATATTTCGTGTTTATAATTAACGAAGACATAGACTATATTTTCCGATAATTTCCGAGTTTTATTTTT
Source organism: Cydia pomonella (assembly GCF_033807575.1). Classification (NCBI taxonomy): domain Eukaryota; kingdom Metazoa; phylum Arthropoda; class Insecta; order Lepidoptera; family Tortricidae; genus Cydia; species Cydia pomonella. Next base: position 7,462,263 of record NC_084726.1, read on the forward strand.
TGTTCTACATGGGTTATTTGGTGGTCAATGTTGACCATTTTTCGAAATTCTCAATTTTCACAACTACTTTTCTAATTGAAGATATTATTCTAAGATGATAAAATTTATTTACCAATATAAACAGGGCAAGGCAGGGTTCAAAAAAGTAACTCTTGATTAAAACGTAGTGATTATATGCTCTTTGCTCTTGATTTGCAATAGTGTTGCCACAGAAAATAGATAAAAACCGTGTAAATGGACCAAAATCGTGAACATTTTAGATGGCCACCATTTTGTTTGTAATATAAAATACTCATTTTACACCTAATCATACAAAAAAAAGATTTATTTGAATAACTATTTTGAATCAAAAATTAGAGCACATTATGTACAAGCAGATTATTTCCTTTGAATGAGCACTGCTCGGAAATTGGAAGATAAAAAAAATAAATGGTGGTGATCTAACACTTCTAGGTATCATAAAGGTTGTGTAAGTATCATGATGGAATGCCCTGGACTAGACACGACTCAAAATGGAAAATAGGTAGTTGTCAGACTCGTTTCTTAAATAACGGTTTAACATAAAGTGTTAATTAAATTTTTACCGAAGTTCTTAATAAGAGGGTTGAATGTAGCAATAAGAGAAAATAATTATTCACGGTACGGCGCCCCGCGACCCCGCGCGGCCTAGACCGCCGACCGACCTAAATAGCGGGGATCGTTCTCTTTTACTCTCATTAAGATGTAATTAGAGTGACAGAGAAAAATGCCCGCAATTGACGAACTTCGATTTTCGCGGTTATAGCCCAGAACGTAAGTACTCCGGGCGCGGGCTACGTTCTGGTTTCTTGCTAAATCTATCCAAGGTTATTTCTGCATGGCATCTTTTCCGGCTCTGCACTGCATCACGTTACAGGCCATTAATGATAAGTAGGTATACTTATTACTGCATAAAGTAAACAAACGAATAGTGTATATTGCACTTCTTAGAAATGATATCATAATTCCCACTAGGTACTTGTGATAAAGTAATCATTTTTATCTCATACTAGAATTATAAATATAATTTATACGAATCGGGGAACTCCCGCCTAAAAACCAGATGCTACATTTTGTTTGCTTTTAAATAATATTTATGTTCGGTCGAGTTCACACACATTGCGTGGATTTCTGAGTTCTGACGTTTCCTGGTGATACCAGGCAAAAAAATACTCCTTAAATTTGTGGTGAGAACTATAAGCCATAATAAAATATTGGAAATACATTTTGACATGATTATTTTTACTTACAATCATCATTATACTTTATTCGTGAAAACAAAGATAGTTCAATTTTAAAGTGCACTATTTGGTCATGAGAAAATATCAGGTATTTTTCTCGGGTGAAAAATATTTTTTACTGGTATCATTCTAATGACTCGTATATCATAAACCTTTGGTTTATAATTGTAATTTTTATACTTACTATCTCGTCTCGTTTTAAACAAAAAATATTTTCGATTCAATTTGTTTATAAAAAAATAAAAAGCATTTAATTCAGACAGAGCCCATACAATTTTGTTAGTTAATCTTAAAAACTAATTATTAATTGATGTACTTAACTAACTTTATACAGCGTGCCGGCTGCAGCTATATAATTATGTGGCAATGTGGCAATCTCACCTACCTAAAATTATTGTCATTTTCTTAAAAGTAAAAACTATAATTGATTGAAAGTTATATGAAGCGTTTCAATGTAATCCGCCGTTCGTGCGACGGAAGCAGCAGCGAGCGGCGGCCATAGTATACCATTACATCTATCCTCCATTTCAAACAAATTGCAAAATTGTTTACGTCATGACTCATGTCATTCGACTTTCAACAGTTTGAACGTGTAAATGTAGTTGCTCTCCTTTGTCCGTGTTATTTCATGGTTATATTGGTCGAGTTGTTTGAGTTTACGTTTTTGTTACCTAGAGTCATGATTCTTTTTTGTGAAGATAGCAAGTTTTATCTAGTTTTGGAGCTACGGATAAGTAAATACCTGCAAAGTGGCACCTTACATGCAGTCCCACAAATTTAGATTTCCGTTAACTTTTCCTTGCGAAAGGTAATTGCTCGACAATTTACTTTGAAATTTTGTTTACGGTAACTGCCCATTTTGATTTTTTTTAATTAAATAAGAGTTCATACAAAGAATATTAACTTCATATAAAAATAATAATAAATAACAATAATATTTACAGTAAAAAAAATTTACTATCCCTGAAACGTCAAATTATGACACCTGTCGAATTCCACGCAATAAAAGATGAGTGTTTACCTATTTTTTTTTCTTATTTTTTTTTTAGTATCTTATTTTTTAGTTTTTTTTTTTCAGAGGTTGGCAATAAAGAGGATTTGTATTGTATTGTATTGTATCTGCTGAAAAAGTCAATAACTATGCTGGAAATCGGTAGAGGTTGCTGAAGGGATGCTATACAGCCACCCCAACTTCATTTGGCTTGTTGTACTTCCAAACTGAAGAGGCCATTTTTTTTCAAGTACAAATTAGTACTAATTGTGTACTAAATTCTCAGTTGATAAAAATGCCAAAACGCAATGTGGGGTTGCCAGGCAGCATGACGTTAAATACTTACACGTTAGCATTTGAACATTCAATCTCTTACCCAGATTGAAAAATAAAAGAATTTTTAAGACAAAAAATATTTATTGCACCACAATTTTAATTTTATATAAAAACAAATAAAAAAGGAAATTTTGAAGGATATTTATTTCTGTGTAGCTACAAGTTGATAAACAATAAATTGGTTTGTTTCTCCACGGTGACAAGTTAACAACTGACACCTAACGTTAACAAATTCCTATCCATTTCTGGGTCGATAGTTAACAACAGTAGGTACATAAAGTTAATGTTTAATTGTTGGATCAGCACTATACGGTGAATTGTCAATGTCAGCGTGGTAAAACATGGGTCTGGTCCGGGTGGCTAGCCAAAATGACAATCGAAAGTCGACAAACGCCATACAAAAAAAATGTATCGGGATGATAGAAACTTCGAGAATTCACGTGACTATTTTCATACACTAAGCCTCGCCAGCGTCTCCCGTCAACGATTGTCATCTTGGCTAAGCACCCAGATAAATTCGCGCGTTACAGCTTATCGATTTCATCAATGACTTCGTTGGCGACTTTTCCAGCGATGTAGCCGCTGACGCCACCAACTACGCCGCCAGCGATGCCGCCGACCACGGCCCCGCAAGCGGCCCCCGCCGGTCCCCCGCAGCACCCGATGTAGGCCCCGTACGTAGCACCAGCGCTTGCACCTGTAAAATAAATTTCTGCATAAACTGTGCTATAACGTCAATGTGGGGAAGATAGTATGTAAGGGAAGACCGTCTACAAGCTCCTGCATTTGTACTCATACTTCACTTACAGAAGGTCGGTAGAAGAGAAAGAGTGAAGCTCTTCCTTTCTGACCGTGTCTAAGCGACGTACGACAAATACGAGTTCTATTTGCAAGTTATCTGGCAACTACCTACCAGGTATCAAGCTAAACAAAGTTTACTTATTTAAGAATAAAATCGTAAATAAACTAAGTTCTCCAACCTCTCGTTTGCTGAAAACTTAAATAATGATGATGGAGTTCGGTAGGAGTTGTTGGTCAGAGTCGTGAAATGCTCTTCAGCAACCCCAAATTCATTTGGCTTTTACTATCGAATTAAAGGGGTATTTTTTTCAAGTAGGTAGAAATAGTACTAAATCATTATTTTATAATTAAAAAATCCCCAAAACGGTAGGTATGTGGAGCAGCGAGGTAGAATAGAACCCAAGCTCCGATGGTCAAGGCCGCACAGAGATGAACCGACGGTATTAAAACGTTTCCTGACCGGTGGCATGGTGACAACTCTGCAGTATGACATATAAACATTAATAAAGTATCAAGACAAACCTTATTGGCTTAACGATACTTTTGTAATTAAGTTTAGTATTGCGTTGTAATTACCTGAATACATAAAAAAAATATGTTGTATCCGGTCATAAATGAAAGGTGAATAAGGATAAAAATAAGTTATTTTTCATTCCTAAAGTTAAGAACTGGAATTCGGTATGGGTTGCTGGAGAGATGCTCTACAGCAACCCCAACTTCATTTGTCTTATACTGTTAAAGTATAGAGGTATTTTTTTAAGCAACTGCAAATTAAGGACCAATAGTGCACTAAATTCTAATATTATAAAAAAATCGGCCAAGTGCGAGTCGGACTCGCGTACGAAGGGTTCCGTACCATTATCTATAAAAACGGCAAAAAAATTACGTTTGTTGTATGAGAGGCCCCATAGATATGTATTTTATTCTGTTTTTTAGTATTTGTTGTTATAGCGGCAACAGAAATACACCATCTGTGAAAATTTCAACTGTCTAACTATCACGGTTCATGAGATACAGCCTGGTGACAGACGAACGGACGGACGGACGGACGGACAGCGGAGTCTTAGTAATAGGGTCCCGTTTTACCCTTTGGGTACGGAACCCTAAAAATGACAAAACGTAATGTGGGGTTTGCTAGACATCATACCTTTAGCGCCGCCGTATCCGGCCCCTGCGACGGCGGTGCCGGCTTCAATTGCAGTCCTCCTCTCTTTGTTTCTTTTACCCATTTCTGAAAAAATATAGGTACATTTTAAGGGTTGCTTGATATGGCCGCGAACATTCTACATCACAGATACATCTGAGCTAATAAAGACATTTTGACATTTAATTTTTACATATACGGAATACCTGTCACGTAAAATGTTTGAAGACATTTTTTGTAAAAAAAAATTGATACAAGCTTTTATCGCAGACTGTACTTTTCTTTCAACACAGAGAGACAATTCTAATAAACACAATGTGGTTGCATTGCTTTACCACAGAGTTCTATGATCGCCTCCTGTGTCCATCATCAGATCAATTCGATGGTACAGTCACGTCTAAAAATATCGCCACGACCAAAGTGCCAAAAATATGTATATACACGAACTTATTGCCCATATATTAAGGTAATGTATACATATTTTTAGCACTTTGTTCGTATCAATATTTTTAGACGTGTTTGTACCATAATGTTGCATTGTTAACTGACATTATGTATTTGAAGTTTCAGCTCAATCGAATCGAATGCCTGAGTGATGACGTGGCGTGGTGCGGAGATAAGTGTCTGAGTGACGTCATGGCGTGGCGCGGAGATATATATAATTATATATATATATATAGTACCTGGGCGACCGAGCTTTGCTCGGTTATAACTATTTATTGTAATATGGTGGTCTATAGGTGATAATCTTAACTACATTTTTTTACTAAATTAAACTTGTCTAAAACTATAAAAATTAAAAAATTATATATAAACTTGTTTAGCACTCGTTTAGCAGTCCGCGTCTTAACCCGCTGGTCCAGACAGACAGTAGCCGGTAACACGAAATTAGCGACCATATTCTGCGTCGAAAGAAAAACGCATGAAAAAACGAAAACACGCGTTTTCCCAAATATAAAACTAATCTAGATCGATTGTTTACCCCCAAAAACCCCCATATACCAAATTTCAGCAAAATCGTTAGAGCTGTTTCCGAGATCCCGGAAATAAAAAAATAAAAAATATATATATATATATATATTTATATATATATATATATATATACAAGAATTGCTCGTTTAAAGGTATAAGATATAAGCGGAGATAATGAGTCATCAAATAATTTATGAAAACCTTAGTCCAAATTAAAATATCAAAGATGATCATGGAGCATCCAATATATTAAGCGACGCCTTTAAATAACATAATTATTAGAGAACATGCAATCTGACAAAAATGCATTATTGACCTAAATAAGTAAATCCCTAAAGACAACCAAATACCTACAAACTAATTGTAAAGTATACGAATATTGCGCAACATAAAGTAACAAGTTAACAACCTAAAAAAGGAACTTTATAATGCAACCCCATGACGTTTTTTAATTAAACCTTTATTTCGACAACGTCCAAAATAATAGTGACCTTTGCCCCTCATTTTGCATTTTTTTCTAGCGTATATAAATAATAAGTAGAATAATGATATAAGAATAGTGTTTTGTTCGATTTAATTTAAGTGTTAAAATTTAATTACAATTAAAAACTTACTATTCAGATAATCCTTCTGGACGTAAAGTTTCACTGGTAAATAACCTCAAATATAAAAACTGCGCAAGAGCAGAGCCCGCTCTGGCCGCGTTCAGACTACGCCCAGGCTATTTTATCCATATTTCATCAGTCCTTTGTGTCGGATGCGGGGACTACCCGAATATTCCGTTCGACGAAATACCCGAACAACTTTCCCAATTCATAAAAAAATAACTTAAATAAATGAAATTTACATTTGAAAATATTTAAGTAAAACTAAAATAATTAATAGATATTTATTTATATTTTAATATACAGATACTGTTAAAGATGTTATAATATTTATTTTAATATAATGCTGCGTTAGTGTTGCCATAATTACAAGCCATTGGAACATGCTACCATAGACAAAGTATTTTTTTTAACTAAACTGCTTTCTCGCCTGCAAACCAAAGAGCATATAATCACTACGTTTTAAGAGACGGGACTTCCATACTAGCGAGTGGAATCAGTTTGTTTCGCAAATCATTACCAAAATATACGACAAAGAACTGTCAAAGAACCATAGTACCAATATAAGCGATATAAATAGTGTAGTACGATACACGCTTGCGATTCTTATCGATATCGATAAAATGGGGAGGGTTGAAACATAGGCTCCGGTCTACAAATTTTGTACTCGAAATTAGGTTAGCATAGTTTCATCACATTTAAGTTGTATGTTATATAGTGGATAGTTCTTTGAGTGGACTAATATCTGGTCGGGCTTAATGTGGACCCGAATTATTTTAATACAGTTTTTAAGTCGTGTTTTTTTTTCATTGAAAGCTTTATTTTCAAAATGATCTGCACATACATGTTTCGATAAATGTAACTTTTATATGGGAAGATGTATCAGGTCTTCGTTCCCAACAAATTTGACCCACTGCCTGCATCTGAAAACATACAGCCTTGGACAAACATGACTTTATCTACAGTTTATATTCCAAGTGTTTGCTAATGAGATGATCAACTGATTATTTAGCGCTAATATGCATCTATAAATCATATTTTTCGGCATCCAGTTATCAACAACCCTTTATCAATGCTCTAACTTTTTATGTATTTATATGTCTGTTAATCATGAGAACCGGTCTGGCATAATAATATATGCCTATGGTTATTTCTCGTCTTGGTACCACGATACCACCAATTTCAGTGCCGAGATTTGGCGTAATTTGTGAGTTTTCTGGCAACGGTATTAAATTAGACAAAGTTTATATTACCTATAAGTATTTGAGAATAATATAGTTAGTATTATTTTTTCCTTGGAATTCACCCAACTTCATTTGCATACAGAACTGCCATGAAATTTGTCGTTTCCAAGCAAAAGGTACCACATTGTCGCTTGTAATAAGGAGGTTCTGACAGGGTATTCTTATAAAGATACAAGCAAATTTTTTCCTGGTAGTAAGTAAGGTTGCCAACCTTAGTGCACAGTTTTGCAGTACATTTGCGATCAATTTGCGGGACTTGGGTATACAATGCGGGACTCCTTCGCCCGGCTTAAGTGGGAAAGGTATACCTATTGGCCGTCAACGTATTGAAAGGCATGAAAAATAGAACCAAGCTAACTTTCTAAATATTTCTAGCACACTAGCATATAAATTTTATGGCATAAACAATAAAGAAAATAGTTTAGGTACTAGTATAGATAGATTTAATCCTTGAAGATTCCTTATTAAAATCGCGCGCTGGTGCAAACCGTAGGTAATAGTTATATTATTATAATAGAATGCTCATGAAAGGGTACAGACAGCTGCAGAGAAAAGGTACCACCTCTGCATAAAAGCTTATATGCACGGTGGTACCTTTTCTCTGCATCTGACCGTGACATAACCGTGAACAAGGTAAAAATATACTTAGCAAATACGTTGCGCTGTTGAGCACTACGAATACAATATAACAACGTTTTCAGGATGCTGATGGGGTTGCCACGGCACTGTAGTGCGTCGGGAATGTTCGCGGAGGCGCACACGGATGACTTTTTTGCAATTATACGCAACAGATCGGCGTCACTTATGCAGAGACTGTGTGGCAGTACCAATAGCATCCTGAAAACGTTGGCAGGTAAGATAGATGCACCACTGCTCATGCACTGGAATGGACTGCATGTGGCAGCCACAGATGCTGAGAAGTGGTGCATCTAGATTGCCTAGTTATAGTTATATTTATTTTTTTATATTTATTTTTTTGTACTTGTAGATATATTATTAAATTTATTATTATTATTTTGTATATCACTAACCTTAATTAATTTTAAGATTTGTTGTAAATACTAACAATTATGGATCTATTGTGGATTCGAATTAAATAAATAATTGAAAAAAAATAATTGAATTGAGGGATTCGTATTTAAAAAATGTTTGTCTTAATACTTTTATACGTAACGTAACGCTTATTTATGATTCGGAATAAAATTTAACATAAGTATCCTACGAGTATTCCAAACGATAGATTGGTTTTTAAAATGATATGGTGGAACAAAGAGACAACTATGCAAACAAAATTATACTTCATGAGCACTATACCAAAGTACAAAATTCCCTGTTAGCCCATTCTTATATCAACATTATCGACACAACATACAGACCATACCATACTGATGTGAGTCATCAGGCATCAGGCATCGTCGTGTTCTAAAAATATTCATAACTAGTTTTAGCCCGCGACTTCGTCTGCGTGGAAATGGAATTAATAATAATAATATTGAGTTTTATTCCCTACTTAAGAAATAATTGATTACTGATACAAATTTCTACCCTCCTTTTCACCCCCTTAAAGGATGATTTCTGGGATAAAAACTACACTTTGTCCTTTCCCGGGACTCAAATTATCCCTATACTAAATTTCATCTAAATCGGTTCAGCGCTTTAAGCGTGAAGAGGTAACAGAACACCACACACTTTCGTTCGCATTTGTAATATTAGTATGGAAGTATGGAGGATGATTATGAAAATGATATGTACATAAATTGATTACTCACTACACCTAGTATTTATCCTATAGGGACAGATATACCCACGTGTCAGAAAGGCTAAGTGTATGCAACGACATAGGCTGATATTCATAGAAACTGAAATTTGCTTCCAGATTTTTGTTTTTAAATACGGTCCTATATCTTTATCTATTAAATACTAAATTTGTATATATTAAATACAAAACCCTAATTTTTTAGTAGAATTAAAGAATACATAAATCGATTAATTATTTATTCTTATTTGTTATTCGTTACGAATCTACATATCTAAATATAATTATAGGTAAAAGGATCAGGAAGAACGATCCAATCACAAACAATTTAAAAATCGCTATAAGAAATATCTAACTGATGTTGTGCAAGACATCGAAAACTTGACTGGAATAGTGAAGACTACGGATAATTTATTCAATAAAGTCGAATTCAATTTATTCAATGTTGTCTGAATGGAGACTGAATAATAATTAATAAACAATAATTCATATTTTTTGCAATATTTTAAATGAGCACTTACTTGTATATTATGCTCTGATGCACAAGTCTGATCAACAGTCGGTTCCACGTACACCTCGCCACGATCTGAAATAGCTACACAATACCTAACCTCTTAATGTCCAAGTCAATGCGCGGGCGCTGCGTCATTTTAGGCGCTGTACGTAATAGCGTGTAAATAAAGGGCACGTTTTATTATGCTACAATGTACAGTATATATAGCTCTCTTTTTAACGAATATGGTTAGAAAAAACAGGTAACCGTCGAATTTGTAACTAACTTCAGTTTAAAACAGGCCTTTTATGAATTCTAGGACAGTAGAAAGACTAGAGGGGCTGTGAATACAGGGCTTTAGATTTTACAGATGTGGCAACATTTGAGCTAAATTGCGGGGGTTCCCTGTTCTGTTAACAACCTAATCAACGTACGTCCGATAAGAACGCGGCTATGGGTTAGAGCGAGAAACATCGTTCGGCACATGTAAATTAGTATTTTTACATGAAGTATCGTATCCAACATAATTATATATTCTATATATATAAATGTACGTGTCCTGACTGACTCATCAACGCAGAGCCGAAACTACAAATGCTAGAAAGTTGAAATTGACACACTAGGTTGCACTTAGGTACAAGAGCTAAGAAGCGATTTTGAGAAATTCAAATTCTAAGGGGGTTAAAAAGGGGATGAAAGTTGTATGGGGTTCAAGTTTTATTATAAGCTAGGAACTTGACACTTTGTAAAAAGGGATTTTATTAAAATAGAAGAAAACGTAATTTCAACGTTCTTGAAAATTCTTCCCTCAAACTGGTGAAAATGGGGTTGAAAGTTTGTATGGTGATCAAACATTTTTTTGAGTGCAGGACTTGAAACTTTGTATAAAGGCATATTGTGAGTATTGGAAAAAAAAGAGTATTTCAGCGTTTTGTAAACTCATCCCCTAAAAGGGTTAAATGTAGGTTGACAGTTTGTATGGGGTTCAAAATTTAGTTTAACCTAGGAACTTGAAACTTCGTAAACAGATATTTGATTAAAAAAGAAGAAAAATAATTTCAGCGTTTTTTAAAATTCATCCTTCAAGGTGGTGAATAAGGGGTTGAAATTTTGTATGTAGATCAAACATTTTTGTGAGTGCGGGACTTGAATCGTTGTATCACGACATATTATTAGAATGCAAGTAAAGTTATATCAGCGTTTTTAAAAATTCATCCCAAAATTGGGTTAAAAAGGGGTTGATAATTTGTATCAGGTTTAAAATTTAACTTAAGCTAGGAACTTGTAAATTGGTACTTCATTAAAAGTAAAGAAAACTGTTTTAAGAGTTTTTGAAAATTCATCCCCCAAGCTAGTGAAAAAGGGGTTGAAAGTTTGTATGGAGGTCAAACATTTATTTGAGTGCGGGACTTGAAACTTTGTATATGGGCATATTATTAGAATAAAACAAAAATAATTTCAGCGTTTGTAAAAATTCTTCTCCTAAAAGGGTTAAATAGTGGTTGAAAGTTTGAGTCCATTACAAATACTTTAAAACTTCATAGAAAAACATGATGGAAGATTAAAAAAAGTTATTTTAACGTTCTTGATAATTCAATCCCTAAGGGGGTTAAAAAGGAGATAGAAATTTATATGTGGTATTCTTTTAAGCTAGGAACTTAAAACTTGGTAAACAGGCATAACCTCTATATAGAAATAGACGAAAACTGAGACATATCACCTTTTTTGACAATTCATTCCCTAAGTTAACAATAAGACACACTAATAGGAAACAAGAAAAGTGAATTCAGCGTTTTTAGAAATTAATTCCCCAAGGGAGTTAAAATGGCGTTCATTGAAAGTTTGTATTAATCCCCTAAATTAGTGAAAAAAAATTGAAAATCTTCTTAAAGGATTGAGAGGGATTATATCGAGAACAATTTTTTCACTTAGGGGCTTGAAACTTCGTAGGTTGTGTCAGACAAATCTCATGCGTTGTATAATTATTAACAAGTGATTAACCGTCCCTACTGCTACCTTTTGCTGCACAATATTATATGCTCATGTATATAACCACTAACATACAAATGCATGCGTTCGAAGTCGCGGGCAACAGCTAGTATATATATATATATATATATGTATATAAATGCACGTGTCCTAACTGATTGACTGACTACAAATGCTATAATATTGAAATTTATACACTAGGTTGCATTTATAAAGAGTACAAGAGTTGAGAAGCAATTTTGAGAAATTCAACCCCTAAGGAGGTTAAAAAGGGGATGAAAGTTTTTATGGGGTTCAAGTTTTATTTTAAGCTAGGAATTCAAAACTTCGTAAAAATATTAAAATACAAGAAAACAAATTTCAGCGTTTTTGCAAATTCATCCCCTAAGGTGGTGAAAAAGGGGTTGAAAGAAGAAAATGCCTAAAAACATTCATTATATAACTAGCTATTTAGTGTACTTGACATACAGAAAAATAAAGGATAACCGATCCAAAATCTTATAAATGGTTAATTGTGAGCACGCTTAGTCCACCCAATTCTTTCGCACAAAACGCGCCATAGCGCTTTTATCGTTAGTCAAAACCAGTCCCATTTAATATCAGTACCTGGATCAAAATTCTTTTCGTTCCTGGGTCAAAACAAAGTTATATACAAGCGTCAATTTTTCAATCTCGCTTGTATCTCAAAAATATTATTCGAGTTCTCGATCAAGTTTGTAAAGTCCGATATTTTCTGTCAACGAGATTGAATCTCGAAAATCCGCTCGAGATTTCACGAGATCGAGATGACATTCCCTAGATGGGGTACCTAATTGAGATTTAAATAATTGATCCAGCTATCGATTGAAGTATACATTTATTCAAATTACACTGTTTCAATATAATCACTTTATTTATTAAGTAGTTCAAAGCAACAGATGGTCACGCTTATCGTTCTTTATCTCTATGCATGTATATATTTATATAATTCTGTTTGACATTCCGTACGTATGTGTCGTAGTCTCGTCTGCTCCTGCAAAATAAACATATCATCAATATGAAGTGAATTAAAACAGCTTATTTTGGAAACAAATTAAATTGGGGGTGTCTCGGCAAATTCTACGAGCGGTCACCGAAGGGTTAAAGGGGAATACAAAATTGTGAAAATTCGCGTCACGTAGTATTATTTTCCCTTGATCCTTAATCTGGGGGCATTACTTGGCGGGGGCCAAGAGGAGTCAAGCCAAACGCAAAGGCACTACCTACCTTTTCTCGAAGCGCTTTGACGTCTTTTTAAACCCAAGGGTTTGAATTATACCAGATAAACAAAATTCTCGCGATAAAATATTTTATAGTGAACTTATGTACTTTCGATTTTATTCATAAACAAAAAACGATTTCGTCACTGACTCATTCAGTCATCAAAACCCTGAAGTCCTAGAAAGCTGAAATTTGGTATGTAAGCTATAATCAGTACACAAATAACAAAAACATTCTAAAATTTCAATTTTTTAGGCCCTAAAGGACGTGAAAGGAGGGCTGGAATTTTGTATGGGGAATCAATAACCGCTGAACGGATTTAGTTGAAATTTGGTATTTAGATAGTTTTTGTTATAGGGAAGGGGACATAATAGTTTCAACCCCAAAATCACCCCGTAAGGGTGAAAAGGTGAAAAAGGGCGTCAGGGGGAAAAGGGGATTGAAATTTTTATGGGGAATTAGTAAAAACACATTGTATAAAAGATGCCTCAACTCTTTAAATTAGGGGATGGAAGATTGTCATAAGCATCTTACAAAAAGAAGCGAAATCCCACCAAAAACATTTTCATGGAAAATGTTGCCAAGACGAAACCACTCGCACTGTCAAAAAATTATCAGTTCTCTTGTAGAGCCAAGCTTCTAACTCTACAACTTCTACAAGCCTTAACTTCACAAACTCTACACCTTAGTCAAAATATGTGGCCGTTTCATTACAACAAGAACTCTCATAATAAAAAATAATGAATAGTGATGATTTTTCACCATACGCCCATGTCACGGTAACGATACGACCAAGCCAAATATTAAGCTAAATTGTGTGGAATGCCTTAAACCTACGTTAATCCTGATGGTCATCCCTGACGGCTTGACGGCTGACGAAGTATCCGACAACGCCGCCGACGACGGCGCCCGCCGGGCCGCCGGACAGCCCACCCACGGCCGCTCCCACAGCCGTGCCGGTCGCTGCACCGACCACTCGCTGAACCGGCCTAGCGACACCTGCACCTTCACAAAACAATATTTCAATTTAATTCACGGCAAAATTTCTCCAAGCCGATAACTGGCGGAAAAAAAATGTCTTTTGCCTACTCTGTCAGTGAGTGTAAGGGTAAAATTGTATACCTAAAGTACGGTATTTACCTATTCTGATACCATTATGAATGACTTCTCCAACGACGGCATCAGGTGCTGCATTATTCGCGTCCCCTTCCATATCTGAAACCAAAGAATGTATAAGATGTTATATCACTACAAGTTACTTCTACTTATCATGACAAAGTGTAATAGTGTCATAAGATGATGCGTAAATAAGCCAATAAATTAAAGGAGAATAAAAGATATGGCGCGCAAAACGTATCACTTTTTGCGCACATCATAGAACAACAATGACTCATTCAGAGCATGAGAAATGTAAAATAATAAAATATTGTGCAACATAACCCTCACCGTTTAAAATTGCTTGATTATTATTAAGATTCGAGATTGTAGGTTGTGTTTATCTCAATTAGAGATATTATCAATTAGAGACAAAGAATTTTTTACATTTAAAATATTGTTAACGATGTCCTGATATTCCGTGAAACGGAAAACGATTATCAAGCCCGAAATCGGGACTGATTTCGGGCCTGATATCGAGAAGGGTGGATGTAATTGGCGCTATACTTTTTATGAATGCGAAAAGCACGAAATACAGATCTTTCTTTTTTATTGAATCTATATATTCTTTTTGCTTTTGTTATTGTAGTAAACGCGCCCGATTAGTCATTAATATAGCACACAAATAGCTACCACACTGTCGTCAATACGTGTGTTTGACTTAATCCTCCCGTCATACCATTTACAACAGTTATATTGACAAATACAACCGAAAAAAAGTACCTCGGTAGGTACAGGTACCCTTTTGGCTAATAAGACACATTTGGACATCGACGTAACCTCTTCTGTTTATAGAATAAAATAAGTATTTGGCACTTTTCTTTCCACGGGCAATTAGTGCTCATCGAGACAATTCTAAAAACCCCAAACACAATTAGGTCGCGTTGTTTTATCACAGAGTTCCTATCGCCACCTTTTGTCGGGTTATTCCCACTACATACATAGTTACATTTGTAATAAATAAACAAACAAACTGGTCAAGCTAAATAAAACCGATTAATAAAAAACACTTACCGCAATATTACACAATTACACTAAATAAACAAATGCACTCCGTTGGCGAGTGGTTTAGTCGACATTCCGCAGACACTGAAATAATACGTAGATCAGTGTTGCCAGGTTAGTGGAAGAGAATTATCGTATTTGAGTTCTAAAATTATCGATCCGATGAAAAAAATCGTATGCCTGTCAAAACAGCACTACCCCTAAAATTTCTTGCAAAATAAGCTATGGTCCGATGTAAATATTCGTCTAAAATGCTAAAACATCAGTTTAATATTTTTATATGTTTGTGACAGATCCGAACGGCTTACAGGACTTTTCGACATTTTTGACTGACACCAAGAAGCCGAACACCCAAAAGGTCCCTGAAAAGAAATTGTGGCCTATTTCTGAGGGAAAGTGTCATATTTTGCTTCAAATACGTACGACAATGCTTTTTGGAACGTACATCGTACCGGAGCCCAAATTATCGTACATGTACGATAATTATCGTACGCCTGGCAACACTGACGTAGATAATTATAAGTAACTACTACATAATACATACTATACTTGTATGAGCGTAGCATATATATGATATCAGTCTGTAGAAATAACCTCGATAGTTTCGCCCGGTGTTGCCATTTCAAAATTAATAAACATGCTAGAGACGGACAATCTAGTTAGTGCTTCTGAGCATTTTCCGCAAGTCGACCACCATTGTGCCTATAGACACGCAAGTCTAATCGAATTCTGCATACCATGTGTAATGATTGCATTGCCATCATTAATGTCAAATTTCTATGAAAATATTTCGTTAAATAATGACACTCCTTACTTTGTTATGTCGGTGCAAAGTTAGCTTAAGGTCAGTCCAGACGTAACTATTTTTTCCCTGATCTGATAAAATTGTCAGCTGAAATCAGGTGGTGTGAACGCAAAAATGAAATTGGCTCACATTCGATTGTAAGATTACGACTGATCAAACAGAGGTACGGACGAAAGAATGCCAATTTTTGACACTAGTTTGCGCGTTTGAGAGCATTTGTTTTATTTTGATCTAAGATTGGTGATTAAATTGTGTACATGTGGACGCTAGATGAAATTGACGCCAATTTATTTTCAGATAAACTTGGTCAATTTGATCATTCCCTCTGGATGGGCCTTTAGACACACTTTATGCTCACATGAATGACAACTTTTGTTTTAAAATCTGTGTATAATTCAACTAACACACATTTAAACTTACACATTAATAAATATTTGTAAAGCGCTTCACACATGTTACTTAATTCAGAATCCTAAGTAATCGTAAATCGTAAGTGTAACCGCCTTTATATAGGAAGAGTCTGACTGCACTAAATAGGATTTTTTTGGATCCTAGTTAGGCAGCCAGCTAGGACGACTGATTTGTAAGGTGTGTGAAGCGAGACCAAGAAAGATTTAAGTATTTTTGTACTTATAAAAAAAACAACATATTTATTCCTATTTTTTATTTCATACAATCATCATAATGCTGCAAGAGCGAGAGAAGTAAATAACTACTTATTTTTTCCACCCTGGCCCGAAGCCAACCCGACAAGAGATCCAATAACTCCGGCCACAGCACTACCAGCAGCGAGTCCAGCAACACCAGTTACAGTTGGCGGCTTTCCAGAAGTTTGGCCAGGTGTGGGTGGCATTTCTGAAATAAAGTAATTTACAATAAGTACTTTGTAAAAAAAAAAAAAATTTTATACATGATTTATCGCGGACTGTATTTTTCTTTCAACAGGGAACTAATACTCATTGAGACAATTCTAACAAACCCAAACAAACACATTGTTTTACCACGGAGATCCTAAGGTTACCTCCTGTGTCCATCATCAGATCGATCGTACCATAATATTCCATTATCACCCAACAAACGTATGTGACAAATACAAATGTATGTGAAATTTAAGTTCAATCGAATAATTGGGAAGTTCGTCTAATTTCGCACGATTTAAATCGAACACATACATTGCAAGTTAAATAAAAGCTTAAATACATTTTTTAATATAAGTTTCTGGGATTTAGTGGTCAAGGGTGCCTAGTATCCTTACAGTCTGGCTATGTTCATCTGTGTGGCAAATTCTCTCCCATCTCTATCTCTGTCCACCCGTCCGTTGCTTTTCGCTTCAACCCTATGGTGTTGGTCTGTCATCGAAAGTCTTTAAAATAAAATAAGGATCCAGAAAAAATATTTTTGATCGTCACTGACGTTTATTTTGATGCCAAGTTGCCATACAAAATAATTTACAACATAATTTTGTATTTTCTGTATATTTAATAAGCTTTTTCTACTAATGGGAAAACTTGGACTTGCGACCTTTCGAATCGCTCTAACCGGTCCGGGGCCGTTAAGACATAACATTCTTACGATAGATGTCGCTATGCGCCTCCCTAAGAACGTTTTCACATTTTCCGATCCGATATCGATGTAAATGTTTATTTATTTATTTATTTAAAACTGTCGGAAGCACCATCCGATATCGGATGTTGGAAGGTGTTCATGACAAAAAAGCCGCGGGAGAGTGCCATATGGCATGAAGTCCGTTTTTTAGTAATAATGATTTAGTAAATGCATAAATAAAAACAAAGGAACACATATATTTTACAATTTACGTCCTTCCGACAGCCGACATCAGATCGGACAATGTGAAAACGCTCTAAGGCGTGTAAACAAAAAGCTAAGGCGTGTAAACAAAAAGGAAGGAATTGAGAAGCATGCTTCTGGTACCTAAGCCTTGGCAGCTCAGTTGGTTAAGAGAAATCGGATCGGTGTTTTTAAAGTTCTCAAGTTCGAATATAACTCGAAGCGGGGAATTTTTCCATGATTACTTTAAATAATTATAATTCTCTCTCTCTCTCTCTCTCTTTGATGAAATACAATAGAGGAAAGTATGTTTGGAATTCAATACACAATAAGAAATGCAATTATTTTCCTAAATGGATTGTTTCCAGCTGATCTGTAACCGTGTAAAGCAGGGGGCCTAGTCAAGGTGCAAATCGTTTGCGCCGTAGCGAACGAAATGCTAATGTCTCTCTGTCACACTTATAAGGAAGAGTTATTGAGAGACATTACCGTTTCGTTCGCTACCTACCCGGCCCTAAGAAACTAGAGCTGTCCATCTTGTTGAATAAAAAAGGTACTCACTGTTTATTTTATCTCGTACTGAACAGAGTTGATTACTCGGTAGAACTGATTCTTCATGCCTCAGGAAATTGTTTATATACCTTCACAGATTACAAGAATATACTAATATATAGTACTTATATTTAGACGTATAGGTACTTACCCGGCACAGCGATATAGTTTTTGCATGTGGCAACATGATCTGGTGATACTGCGGTTCTTCCCAGTTCCGATGGAAAGTTACTTTTGATCGGACTGACAATGAAGGTATAAGTTGTTTATCTTTATGAATTTCATGATCTAAAGAGTACAACCCGAAAATAGGTTTGTATTAGTTTTTTTTTTAATACTACGTCGGTGGCAAACAAGCATACGGCCTGCCTGATGGTAAGCAGTATCCGTAGCCTAAGTACGCCTGCAACTCCAGAGGAGTTACATGCGCGTTGCCGACCCTAACCCCCTCCCACCCTCGTTGAGCTCTGGCAAACTTACTCACCTGCAGGAACACAACACTATGAGTAGGGTCTAGTGTTATTTGGCTGCGGTTTTCTGTAAGGTGGATGTACTTCCCCAGTTGGGCTCTGCTCTAGATATGGAATGACATCCAATGGCTGTGCCCTACCACACAAAGCGAGATGAAATTCACAATGCCCATACCTCTCTTTTGGACGTAGTTTAAGGACGTACCCGGGTCCAAGATGTATTTCATGAACCGTGATAGTTAGACAGTTAAAATTTTCACAGATGATGTATTTCTGTTTCCGCTATAACAACAAACACTAAAAAGTACGGAACCCTCGGTGAGCGAGTCCGACTCGCACTTGTAATAAAAGAGAGTTTTTTTTATGTTCATGTCACAGTTGCTGGATCTCCAAATAAATAAAAACTAAATTTTGAAAGTTTCGAGTCCTGTATTTTTTACCATTTCCATACGTAAGTATATTATTTGAATATAGGTCCATATATGCACATACTGTGATAATTTGCCATTTGCTATATATTTTACTAGATTTAAATATAAAATTCAACACGTGTCATCATCCCTATTGCAATATCTTTCTTAGACTTTGTACCAATAATCTTTGAATTACTTGCACTTACATTCTTATCAGAAAGCGAGATAGCAACCGACTTTATTCAAGTAAACATATACATCGTGTCATTAACTACGACGCGCGCCTTGACTCGTATTGCCATGTTATTAAAGGTTAGATTTGACAAATCTGCGCGTCATCGTGGATGACACGAGCTATACTAATATACAGAACGGGGAATAACAGACGCTTCGTTTGACAGTGTTGCCACAATTAGCGCAACTCGATGACGAAAGGGTTCAATAATATTACTTTAATGTGTAGTTGTATTACTCTTGCTTAAAATATATTTTGTTTAGTGGCTCTCCTGAAAACTTCATAGTTGTCTGTTGCAACATTTTCCCAATTTCACACTCTCGTCACAAATCTCCGCTATCAATATTTTTTTAGGTTTCTATAAAAAGAGGGGTAAAAAGGTAAAGAGGTGTGAATGTTTAAATATAATTATGATAATGATATGTACGGTTTTTAACAACATTATTTATTTAGTCTTCATGATATCGGGTGTGTTTTTGCTTACAGGATGACTCACGCTGCAACGGTCCAGGCCCGGGACACTTCAGTTTTCTATAGAAAGTATCGCGTAATCACAGATCTCCCGTCATAGAAAAAGAACTGTCGGGTCGGGTCGGAAGCTCGGAAGCCTCGTCCTGGGCCGTTCTAGCGTGAATCATCCTTGAGTAAGTCCAGAGGATCTCCTGTGTGTTTTGAACTTTTTGGGCATCATGCACAATGTGGTAATTGGCGCTGGGTAAATGGACTGTGTAGGTGGACGTCGCACTTCAGTGTATCTCGCTACCTACACTTAAGAGGAAAGAGGACGGCCGCTTCTCCGTACAAACGTAGTCCCTATTTTTCTCTCTGGATATTGACATCATGGAAAATATTTATACATAATTTGATGTAAGGTCACTGTGGGCAAGACCGTCTACAAGGCAAGTCCGTCAACACATTATAACTTTTGAATTAGAAAGCGTTTGCCGCTTTGGCGTCGAGTTTATAAGTCAGTTTTTCGCGCTAGTTCCCTCACTCTAAAACAGATGGCGCTGTGACAACGAACTTCAGAGCAATCCGCGTAAACAAGTCATTACGTGTATGGAACTCGAAGTGATAGTGCGACAGTCTCTGCAAATAAAATTGTTAAAAATAGTTTGTGACAAGATTTTGCACCAGAAATTGACTACGTAAGTAATATAAGACCCGGCAATCTTTATTATGTGTTTAAATTATCAGATATTGGCTTAGTTTTGTAATTATACGTTCCATCATTCATCACATTAAAATTTTGCTAAGTTGGAAAGTCCGTCTACTATGTACCAGGCAAGTCCGTCATATGCCGGACTTTCCTTGAATCAGAGGTTACCAACTGTTTGTTAACTTCAATATTATTTATTACGGTTGGCTTCAATATTATTTATTACGATTTTATAAGGTTACTACAGATACGCATCTTTACGACATTGCGCATGATGTTTGTGTTTTGTGTTTATTAACAATTTTAATCTCGAACCTACAAAAGAAATGTGTTCTTCATCCTCAGCACTATGTAACCGAAAATACAAATAAGAAAATACCTATTAAGTAAATAAATATTGACCGCAAACTAAGCATAGCTTAGCTTTTACTATTGGTGCTAGGCGATGACATATACAAACTTATATAGATAAATACATAAAAACAAACATGACTGGAGGAACAAATATGTGTAGATTATACAAGCAAATGCCCCTACCGGGATTCGAACCCATGATCATCGCCTTCATATGTTATATTATTATACCTATGACACATATTATTACCCTTTTTACTCCTCTTGAATTTTAGAATACGGTTGTACAGTCATATTTTCTTGACAGTTTTGAAGATTAAAATCATTGCAGCCATATCAGTCCGTACGTATTTTTTATTTCGGAACATTTATTATACTTATCGTGGTTTAGGCGTTTTGCCTACACCGTGATACAAGGTTACGCGTCACGCCAACGCTGTACCGCGCGTGCCACGCCGCTATGTGACGTGGGTTCTTCGCCTTACTTATCCTGAAAATTTACGTATGTAGGGTACCTACTTGTGTTATGGAGTTTGATTTGCCAGTCACTATTTGATTCAAACTTAAACGGTGCTCGTAGTTTAAAACTGCTACTAATATGAGTTTATTTATGTAACCCTCTTTGATCTCCGTAAATTTAAAACAACGAGTAAATTTGAAATAACATGAAATTTTGAGAAGTCTAAAAAATAAATACATATAATTATTTTCCAAAAAAGGTTTACCACCCCATTTACGTAATATATGCCGGACTTACCTTTTAATTAGAAAAATTGAATTTATTTCGAATCTAAACCCTATATTAACAAGTTTAGAGTACACTTTTCATTGTCTTGTTTCATTCTTTGTAAGGATTAGAATACGAACACATAAGCACCCATAGTATGGCTGATATTGTTACTAGACGGACTTACCTTAAACTACACGGGAAGTCCGTCTACTCGCCGAATTTTTAAAAATACTATTGTATTTGCTTAATTTATGATTAAAATGATCTGTCACTATAGCTTAACTATTATTTATGAAATTCTTTATCGTATGTGATTACAAGCGGTCACGTAAGTGAATAATTAACGGAGCTAGAATACTCCAATGTAAAAAATAAATAAAGTATGCCGGTCTTGCCCACAGTCACCTTATATTAACCATAGCTATACCCCCTATGTTTGACTATTTTAGATTTTTTGATTATTGGAAAAATTACGAGCGAAAAACAGATTTCATACAAATTTTTAAATGCAGCAGTGGCAGCATGGTTCCATTTTTATCACCTGTCACTATACCCGTCACTTTTGCGCTTACATACTTGTTAGAACGTGACAGGCATGGTGACAAATGATAAAGAGCCGACTATCTTAGCCCTACTGGGAGTCTTATGATAATTTAAAAATTCGAAAAAATCAAACGTAGGGGCATAACTGATATACAACAAATTGTGCCAAAATATCCTCAATAATGTTAATATCCAGAGAGGAAAATGAGGACTACGTTTGTATGAAAAGGTGATTTCACGCGGGTCCTCTTTCGTGGGGGTCTTAAACATAAATTCTCCGGATCGCCCGCTTTCAGTGAAAAGTCAATTTCGTTGGCACCATTTCCGCCTCGAAGCCGAAACGCCATGCGGTTTGTAGCTGGCATGCCCTGGGCAAGCTAACAGTCCAGTCCTCTCTCCATGTACCTATCCTTGATGTTAAAGAAGCTCTGTTGAAGTTCCTGTGCCGTATTGTACGGCGAATGTTAAGTGTAGCCTAGGCGGACAGAAAAATTCCGAGAAGACGGACAGTTTTGGATTGGAAGTAATTTTGTTGGCTTCCTTTAGCAGGGCTTGTTAATCTAGATATTCTAGATATTCCTTTGTAAATTTGTAAAACGACCAAGAATTGTATTAATGCTATACGACTAAATAAATAAATTTAGTCTTTATAATAACACGCTTAATAAGCTTTACAGAGATACACAATTTCAGTTTTACTTATTTATTTTAGTTGATCGAGCAGCCCGAGTTGAGCGCAGTCTGGTAAGAAGCGTCTCTGTTTCAAATTGGGTAAAAAACTAACATTCATTGTGACAATTAATAGTATTAGTAGTAGTAGTAAAACGTATACAAACACACACATAGACAATTGTAACACATCCAAATACATTTTTTTATCACAGAAATCGATGACCACCACTATGAGTCACTACGTAGTTTAGGATTATTAATAGCGAAGGGTGCTTTTGCATTTGTTTTTAAGTAATACTGCCCTTTTGAATTTCGATCGGCATTCTCTCCCATATATGTTTGCTGTTTACATTCAGTGCTATTTAAATGTTCCGTCCAATGTTTGCTTCGGCAAGCAGGAAAACCAGTAGGATTATCAATGGATTCGGAAAAATACATGTGCGCTCTCGAATGACTACAAGGCTCTGGAACTTTACAAACAAATTTAGAGTATCTGTTAATATTATACAAAATTTACATAAAAGTAGGTAAAATTTGAAATAAATATAATCAAAATTGTTACCGAATTGAAAAAACATACTGTCACACCCAGGTTGTGGTGATTTACCGCCGTTTGGGTAAAAATCAGCATGGCCACTGTTATCTTGGATGCCCAGGGCTCCACCACATGTGTGTATCACGTCTACGAAGACCGCAACGGATGAGCTCAGGGACAACGTTTCCAGTACCTTTGGATACTCAAAGAGCAGTGCCGGATTAACCATTAAGCAAAATAAGCACTTGCTTAGGGCACCACGTCTAGGGGGGCACCAAAATCGTAGGAAAAAAACGCGCAGGCTGCATCGCAGTCGTAGTACTTATGTACACGAAATTTTTTGTCGACTTTGACGTGTGCAAGTACCCATCTAATAACGGGGTCGTAATAGAGTGAGGACACGTAAGCACATCTCCAACCCTTCGCGGAGGCCCTCAAAGCTCATAGCCAAAATATCTTACCGTCGGGCTTGTGGCCAACCGATTTTGTCGACGTAGATTACCGATTTTGTAGCGAATTTTGCTCTCTTGCACGCCAGATGTGTCGGCCTGGCCGAGTTGCTGCAGAACCACGATCCTGCGACCTAATTGTCAAACTGTTATAAAGGGCCCCGCGAAGGCACAAAACCAAAAGCAACTTATTAAGTTTCGGTTTCCACTTAAGCCAAAGGCCGAGCAGTAGGAGAACCGTGATACCATAGGTTCGATTTCAAGCCACTCTATTGCAGTTCGGCGTTAGGTCTTATGCGACGCTACTTTGTGCAATCTGCCTTACTTTCACTTAACATGGATCCAAATCTAAGCTGTCCTCTCTCGAAGCTGGGCCTTCTGCCTTGCTCACACCTCGCCATCAGTTGTATCGTATGATAACCCACCGCGATCGGACGCTCCGGACGTTCAGCCATTCATACCTCGCCAGTGGTCAAATTCAAATGCTTTCTTCCAGCTCGACCTTTGGCCTCATCCATGCCTCATCCGTAAGCGCCGATCGAACGCTCCGAGCGTTCAGCCTTATGAAAAGCTCAGCCTTAGACTTTGCCTTTAAAAACACTGATTTAAACTTTCACGATTTAGGCCAATCAAATTAGATCCAAAAATAGCGTTTTGAGGAATTAATTCCCAGCAAGCTGGAAAATGTTGTAATACTTTCAATCCAAGTTTGCTCCATCCCAGGGGGTATGCATACATTTTGGGATCCTTAGGAGATATTTTTTTCCTTTCGAAACCACTTGATTTTGAACGGCATACGACAGTTCGTGGATTAGACACTGCATGGTAAGAAGGCGTTTTTGGATTTTTAACATGATTTTTACCAAAAATAATAAATGTCGACCTTTTTATACAATTTAGACTAGGAATACATATTAGGGTACCTTCAATAAATCAATATGTTTTATTGCAAGAACATAATTAAATAACATTTCGGATCCTCAGATATCAGTTTTAATCATAATTAGAACAAATTTTCCGCCGGACGTACCGTTTTCGATTTTCAAGCAAAAAAAACTGAAAAAGAGGAAACATTTATGCACACCTCCTGGAATGGAGCAAACTCGGATTACACGGAATTTTAGGACAAATTCGAAAAAATCTAATTTTATTGGCCTAATTGTGACACATTATTATTTAAGAAAACGGGACTTAATCGCGTTTGATTAAGTTCTAAAATTACCTCCAACGTCAAGATAATGATGTCGACTTTACCCAGTCTTCTCCGAGACCATGGGGAAAACGCCGTTTTTGAAACGTCGGATCAGAGGTAATTTTAAAACTTACCCTATTAAGTCCCGTTTTCGTAAACAATAATTTGCTATTTAAGACACTTGTGGCCATTGGTTCTTGTTCTGACAAGAACCAATGGCCAATGGCTAAGCTCCTACTGAAGCTCTGCCTTTGCTCTCACATGAATGAGCTTCGCAGGAAAGCTCTAGAGGTTGCAAAACGCTGTGCGGAGTACGGCCTATGCCTTTTATGTCTTCTCACACTTGGACATTGGTTGGCTCGCCTCCGGCCTTATGCGAAGCACGATCTTCAATTTGCTAACACTTGACCTTACATACTGTTGGAACATTACTGCTGCAGTACTGTCAATTTCCGTGATAAAATGATGTGTTGGATTGAAAATTCTATTCTCAGCAGTAATGCGGCAATAAACGTCACTTAATTTACCAAGAAAATTCAATGGAATCTTGATGAGGGGGCACCATGGTCTAGAAATGCTTAGGGCATCAAAATGTCTTAATCCGGCACTGTCAAAGAGAGGTCGTGCTGGATCAAGGCCTGAAGTATTAAAGATATAAGAAGAACATTTAGTTATGCGCGGTTAGATAATGTAAAAGCCTCTACTCTCATATGTTCGCTGATTAAAAATTATATTCTGCTGTTATTGTGCGTTCTAAATTACCTACTCTTGAATAAATCATTTAAGGAGTTTTCAGAATTCATAATTACCGGTGACTCTTCCTACTCTCACATTAGTTTTCGACGCAGCGATACCCATCAAATGTGCTCCGAGGCTATGTCCGATTAAATGCAATCTGTCGCCGGAAATATTATAAAGTTCGCAAAACACATTTAAAAATTGTCCAACATGTGCCCCCACTTTCCTTATGCTCTTCGCTACAAACGGATAGTTATAGTCATTCGCCGTATCACTCCAGTCAACAGCTATTACTGCGACATCTTTACTTCTCAAGTAAGCATTCTTGATGCTCGTAACCATACCGTCTTCAGCAGATGATATCCAACCGTGTGTTACCAATTTTACCTGTTTGTTAGACAACAGTCTGGTCGTGTCTCTACGGTTAGGTTGCTGTGCTGGTGCGTTTAGTTTTATGTAGTTGGATAATCCCCTGAAAACAATTCCAAAAGAGCAATGCGATACAAGGCGGAGGTACATTAGTGGTCTGTCTAAATTACAAGGATACAATAGTACATTTCGATGCTAGTGCGGAAAGTATGTCATTACTTCACGAGTACCGAGATAGGTATCTTGCCACGAGCCGTAGGCGAGTAAGACTCGGGACGAGTGTAGCAAAGAGCATATAATCACTACGTTCTAATATGTAGAATGACATTTCTGCACGTGTATCGAACGACTTTTTTTAATACAGTTGCGAAAAATGAAAAAAAAAACAATTATTTTTTTATGCATGTTCTATAAGACAGAAACAATTGTAAATATTATACTATTATTACCTAAGTATCGTTATTTACGATTATTTGTGTATCGTATATTTAAATTGTATGAAAACAATATCGAATGTTGCCTTTGGAAACTTAAAACATTCTTGCAGTAAAAACGCCTCTGCTTTGACAGGCGTTTCGGCAGCTATTCCGTTCCATTCAGACATCTTATTAAGAACGGTTTTTCAATATTCAATAAACGTGTTATAATGATGAAGAGGTAAGTAATAAAATACGAAATACACTTATATTTATTATTTTTACATGAACAGTAGGTTTTTAAGTTGATTACGACGTTTAAAGGAAACTAACATTAACACTCATCAATAAGTAGTCATGAATTGGAACAAGTGGAAAAGTAAAAAGCACTAGTTCGCGAAATACAACTTTCCGCACGCTAAACAGCTACGTAATGTAGCGTTTTTTGAGCAACTGTATTAAAAAATGTTTAAAACACTTTGGTTTCATTAGCTTAGTAATTAAGAATGTAAATTGTGTCAGTTCGATCCGCAACTAAAATACCATGTTATAACCCAGGAACGGAACCCTAAAAACAAACAGGATTTTATCTCAAACACATTTGAAAAGGATATAATGCTTTATGCGCATTTAAAACGCCGAATGATAACTCTTTAATGCTACTGGAGTTACGAGTCTGCGGTTTAGAGTTCTGTTGAGTTATATGTCCCTGAAACTTTATTTGTCAACACTATACTCTATACTATACATCTACTGTCTATTGATTTAAGTGCCAATTACATCCACACTTTATCAGTCCTGAAGCGCCAATTACATCCATACTTCCCCATCCCAGTCCCGATTTTGGGCCTGATAATTGTTTTCCGTTTCGCGGAATATCAGCACATTTTTTTACATTTAGAAACGGAATAATAAAATACTCGCTACTGATATCAGGCCTGATGAAGTGTGGATGTTTTTTTAATACTACGTCGGTGGCAAACAAGCATACGGCCCACCTGATGGAAAGCAGTCTCTTTTTTTTATTTTTTTTTTATTGTCTTTTATTTATTTAGGGACTTTTAATCTAAAGATTATGCCAGTCCCATCGTACCTTAAACTATGTAAATTACAATCACGCATCAATCACGGCCTGACAGTATACTGACTAATAGAATTATAGATAAATAAATATACCTCCTTTGCTTCTTCTGAATTTGGTGTCGCCAAGATGCTTTGGAACGCGCCTACATCTAACCTATTAAGCTTTATTGACTTCAACAATATTTGTCTTTTACCTTCGTTCCGCACACATTCCACCAATACATGTTGAACATCCTCTACAACATTGCAAGCTTCGCAGTTCGGGGATAGCTCTTTTTTCATCATAAAAGCGAACTTTTTTAGAGGAATGTGTCCTGAACGAAGTCTTAATCCTATCTTAATCAATTTCCTACTTATCTTAGCATTCATAAACCAAGGAATATGAGGAGGTTCACATTGCATAGTCCTGTACCATACACCTTTTTCTTTACAACGCTCATCAAAGTGTTCTTTCCATATCTCACGTACTTTCTTGTTGTATTTATGTAACTTTTCTGTATAGTCTGGTGTAATATAAACTTCTGCTCCAATTGTGCAGGCTTCTTTTGCTAAAATGTCAACCTCCTCATTTCCTCTTAATCCTACGTGTGCGGGGATCCATTGCAGCCTCAAAGACATATCAGTTGGCAGAGAGTACAATTTATCAAGCACAGTATAAGCTATCGCTGTACCTCTGTTTCCAGAGGCGCAGCGAGCTACATGTTGCAAAGCGCTTTTACTGTCTGTAAAAATGACGATATTTTTGCATTTTAAACTAATTGCATAAGATATAGCCTCTGAAATTGCAAACAACTCCGCCGACATAATACAAATTTCTGAAATTATTTTGTAACAGCTTTTGTTTTTAAACAACGGGTCAAAATATGCGGCTCCTATATTAGTTTCGTTCTTTGATGCATCTGTGTAGACTTTGTGCCAATCTCCATATTTTTCACTAACTTCAAATAAAACATTGTTTCTTATATCGCTAGGGTGGTACAATTTCTTTGCACGTTGCACTAAATCTAAATTAGTAATGATAACATCTCTGAAATGTATATTAGAAACCCAAGTATTCAGACTGAACATTTTAAGGGGATTTGAGGTGAATATCCTTTCATGTTTTACGTCGGAGTAAACAGTTGCAAGCAGTGGTAGTTTTTTTCTTATCCAGTACCTCCTTCTACAAGATAATTCAAGTACTTCTAGAAATTCTACTGTTTTATTATTGGTCCATGCTAAGCATTTAAGACAAAATATAAATTGTCCTGTTTGTGTACGATAGCGCAATAAATGAATATTGTATTTTACCACATAAATGATAGTACTTTTATACTGATAATTAAAGCAATTCGTGCAAAATTATTCCCTAACCATTCCAAAATATCAAAAATGCACAACGTTAATATTTAAGTTTTCAGTTCTTCCGGCACTCCAGGAGTGCAACTCGTTGTTTTCTTTTCCGAACATTGGGATTATAAATAGGGAGTATTACTGAAAGGTTCTGCCACCAGAGTGCAGCACCAGCACTTATCGTAAACCAGAGACACCATATAGACCGCGGGCCAGGAGCATGTTTCGTCAGTCATCGCCTCCCGGCTGATACTGTGTCAGATGATAGTTTAGATGCTGTTTTAAAATAAAAAATCCGTCAGCCGGTTCTATCGCGGTGGAATGACCGTCAGCTGTAAAATGAACATGTAAAAAATATGCGTCTTACCACTTAATGCGCGGCAAAGTATGCGTAATTTGTAAATTGCGTAATCCATTGATGGCTTTACGCCTGATGAAATGCTACATGCAAAATTTCATGATTTGTTATTGCTATCATAAAAGGTATAGCGTTTATTTTTTACATGTTCATGCGACCAGCTGATGTTCTTACCACCGCGATATATCCGGCTGACGATTTTTAAAGTAACAACAGCATCTGAACTATCATTTGACAAAGTATAAAACGGGAGGCGATGAAAATGTTTTTTTGCTTTACGTGTTTCGGTGGCTGCCATTCCTCAACCCACCAACGGAGCGGCAGCTGACGTCCACGAGGGTTCATCATACCTACCCGTTAACCACTAGGTACACGAGTTTTCAACCGGGAGGCGATTGGTCATGGAAATTGTTCCTGGCTTTGACAAGATTTCACAGTGGGTATGTGCGAAAGTGATACATGATACAAATGCGATAAAAACGCGACCACCCTATCGCCCCAGATGATTACAAATTCAAATATCAAGAAAGAAAAAATAGAAAAAAAACATCACTTCTTCCGGCAAGATTGGAACTTGTCATAACAAATTCTTAATTTCAACAGAACTTGGTTTTGTTTCAGTATCAATATTGAATACTTCATGCATATAAATCTCCATGCAATATTTTTTTTGGTTGGGGAGACCGTCATCAGGCAAGAATTCTCCTATTTTAATACGTCTACTTCGCTCAGACGTAGTCAGAAAGAGCTTCACTCGAAGAGCGGCTCTATTGACCTCTCATGGACAATGGCTTGTCAGGAAAGCTATTCCTGCATACACATTGGTATGCAGAGGTACTAAGGTAGATTTGCTGACTAAACAAATGCAGTTCGAAGCGAGGAAAGCACTTGTAGACGGTCTTACTTGATGTCTTCTCCACTTTGACCTTAAGTTTTAAATACAAAAGTAGTTACAAAAGTTACATTTCTAAAAAAATATAAAGTCACATTAAAATGAAATATAAATAAAATTACATTTAAATTACAGCCTCTAAAATCTAATCTAAAATAACCCGCCCTGGATCGTACCCAGCTCAAATCAGTCCTCATTATTCCCGCTGCGTTTCCTCGCTGAACCGTAATGAAGACCTGCTGAACCAGATACGACCCAGAGCGAGGATCGCAGCCCCAGTCTTCAATTAAATAATATATTATGTACCTGCCAAATTCCAAGAAGCAAAAACATAATGCTCGCGACTGCCATATAAATGGCGTTTACATATATGACACAAAGTAAAAGCCAGGTGTAAGCAGAACCTGTAACAGAAAAATAATAGACAGACGGACGGACATAGCGAAACTATGAGGGTGCCTAGTCGATTACGGAACCCTAAAATGGAACAGTCCCGGGCCCTCTCTCACTCACTGGTCTGGGATGGGGTGCTGTTTAAGGAGAAAATGGTGGACCCGCGCGCCATAGCCTTTTTCATGCAAACATAGTCCTGTGTAAAGTTTCGAGTAAGTTTACTATGGAAGGTAGAGGCAAGGAACAGAATCTCCATATACCAAAAAAGTGTGCGACAAAAACCATAAATAGGTGGGGCTACAATACCTAGAATACTTGAGAAAAAAATCTAATCATAGACAGCGCACTTCACTCCGTCAATAACGCCTAGGTTCTTAGCTACTCTAGCGCTACTCTGGAGAGATTTGGAACTATTATTTATAGCTGACAGCTGGACACTTTTGCAACAGTTCTGCCTAAGGAGATTCTGTTCCTTCCGTAAAGTTTACATTAGTATTTTGGCATTTGAATAATGTTTGTGTCCCTAAATCCATTAATTACATCACACTAATTTCACGAATTTTTGACCCCTCCCCATCTCCTTGTCACACCTGGTCACATTTGGCAACCCCCTCCCCCCTGGGGTGATGTCACATATTTGGAAATCTTGTTATTAACGAATAGTAACTATTATTATTTTAATAGAAATTATTTTTCATAATAGCAATTTACAAATTTTATGACACTAAACCAATTAGGAATAAAAAATCACGGATAAAAACTAGGTATATATCGTTGCAAAAATTAGTTATTTAGCTGTACTGTATGGCTAAGATGGTCGGTTCTATATCATTTGTCACCATGCCTGTCCCGTTCTAACCTGTATGTAAGTGCGAAAGTGACGCATGACATGACAGGTGATAAAAATGCGACCATGATACTGCTGCTGGGAACAAAAAATTTTTTGTCTACAAGTGAAGTTAAGTGACGTACAAAGCTGTTCACTCCCCCTCCCCCATATCACAGCATGTCACATTTTCAGTACCCCCTCCCTGCCCCTAAATGTGTGACGTAATTAATGGATGACCCTTTATGACAAGGCGTTCAAAGGGATAAAAACTGAAATTTCAAAGACGCCCCTACATTTCTAAGTCACTTTTACTATTTGACGCTGACACTAAGGCCGCGAACTGGACGCAAGGGGCACGGGGCGCGGCGAGTGGCAAATCAGAGGGCTTACCGCGAACCACGTTCGACGTGTTGCCTCCCTGTCACACTTACGTAAGAATTTACTAGTGCGACAGAGAGGCAACACGTCGAACGTGGTTCGCGGTAGGCTCTCAGTATACATTTGGTCGAGCGCAATGTACGAATGGCCTTGATTCGCGTCGCTTGCGTCCAGTGCGCGGCCTAAGTGTCAGCGTCGAGCGTGGATGCTCGCGTGGCCGGGGAAATTGTGAGATGACAATGGCGGAAAAAGCTAGCTCCAAATTACAGTCGATTGGATATGTTAGCGTCAGAAGTGAGCTAGCGAAAATACCATGCAAACGAAATAAAACTACTACTGCCTACTTGTAAAAATCACAAATTAAAATATTTTCATAGAAAATGATTTGAACTCTAAGAATAAATAACATTACTTTCTATGAAAATAATTAAATAAAATAGTTAGAAATATTAAGAGGAAAGCCATGACAGATAGGCGTACCGGAGCACGACCTTAGGCTGGTCAGCATATTTCTTTCTCGCTCTCCCTTATAAGTTATAAACTTATAACTGTGTCCTTAACGGACGTACGGCGGAGGCAGACGATCGAATAGACCTACTCAGACTGGACCAAGGGCATGGTTGGGCACGCCCGTCTGTTACAGCTTTAAGAAGCACTTCTTTCCCTCGACACTCATAAGTCGAGTGGGCCCGACGGAATCCCTCCGATTGTGCTGAAGATATGTGCTCCTGAGTTGGCACCGGTCTTAACGCGTCTTTTTCGGCTCTCTTACTCTTCTGGCGTAGTCCCAACCTCGTGGAAGTCAGCTTTGGTACACCCGATCCCTAAAAAAGGCGACCGCTCAAATCCATCCAACTACAGGCCAATAGCTATAACCTCCCTTTTCTCGAAGATAATGGAGTCCATTATCAACTGCCAGCTCCTTCGGTACCTAGAGGACCACCAGTTGCTTAGTGACCGACAATACGGATTCCGTAGAGGCCGCTCGGCTGGTGATCTTCTAGTTTTACCTGACACATCGTTGGGCACAGGCGATCGAGACAAAGGGTGAAGCATTGGCTGTTAGTTTGGATATAGCGAAGGCCTTCGATCGCGTTTGGCATAAAGCACTTCTTTCGAAGCTACCATCTTATGGGCTTCCCGAGAGATTATGTGTATGGGTCAGGAGCTTTCTAGCAGACAGAAGCATAAAGGTCGTAGTTGACGGTAAATGCTCAGACTCCATGTCTGTGAATGCTGGTGTCCCCCAAGGCTGTGTGCTATCACCCACCCTATTCCTTCTTCATATCAATGACATGCTGCAAATCAGCGGCATTCATTGTTATGCTGATGATAATACGGGTGATGCGTCTTACACCGGCCGCACTAATATCTCTCGGGAAAACGTCATAGAGAGCCGGAACAAACTTGTGTCTGAAATTGAGACTTCCCTAAAAGAAGTCTCTGAATGGGGTCGACTTAACTTAGTCCGTTTCAACCCTACCAAGACACAAGTTTGCGCGTTTACCGCAAAAAAGTTAGAGTTTGTCGTATCACCTCGTTTTGAGAGCACTCCCCTGACTGCCACACCCGGTATCGGAATCCTTGGCGTCGACATCTCGAGTGAAGTCCAGTTCCGCGGCCATCTAGAGGGTAAGGCTAAATTAGCCTCAAAAAAGCTCGGTGTGCTCAACAGATCGAGACAGTATTTCACACCGGCCCAACGCCTACAGCTTTATAAGGCGCAGGTGCGCCCGCACATGGAATACTGTTCTCATCTATGGGCAGGGGCACCCCAGTACCAGCTTCTCCCTCTGGACCGCATCCAACGAAGAGCGACTCGAATTGTCGACTGCCAGTGTATTTCGGATCGGCTTGACTCCTTGGCGCTGCGTAGAGATGTGGCTTCGCTCTGCATTTTCTATCGCATGTACAACGGGGAGTGCTCCGAGGAATTGTTCGGATTAATCCCTGCCGCTTCTTTTCGCCATCGCCCTACGCGACAACATTTCCATCCTCACCACTTAGATGGTTGGCAGTCCTCAACTGTGCGTTTTTACAGGAACTTTCTGCCTCGCACTGCTAAACTGTGGAATGAACTGTCGCCTGCGGTATTTCCGGACCGATACGACCTTCAAACCTTCAAGAAAAGAGCGTACTCCCATCTTAAAGGCCGGCAACGCACTTACAACCCCTCTGGTGTTGCAGGTGTCCATGGGCGGCGGTAATCGCTTACCATCAGGTGATCCGTCTGCTCGTTTGCCTCCTCTACCATAAAAAAAAAAAAAAAAAAAGAACGTTATCTTACTATTTTTGTAGAATATTATATAAGCGTACGCAAAAGGCCCGCCAAATATTATGAACATCGCCGCGACTACAATGGATGCCGTGCGAAAGCTGCCGCCTAAGTTGTCCTGCGCCATGGTCACTGAAATATTTTAAAAAAATTGATCACGTAGGTCCCAATGTCCGTTTGTTAAGGTGTGTACACACCAAGCCAACGAACACCTACTAACATTTTTCAGTGTTGGCTGTCGCATGTTCCTTGGTTCCGGTTCAGGTGCGTACACACCAGGCCAACGAACGCCAACGAATGGGTTTCGCTGGCCTTCGTTGTCTGTGTCTGGACGGATTAACAAACGCCAACGATTGTTTGTTGGTGTGTAATTTGTTGGTGTGTAAAAACTAAAAACGCAGTGTAAATTTGCCATACGATAGGTAAATAAATAAAATAATAGTAATTTAGAAACTGTTCTGTGAAGTCGTTTTTTTTACTAAAGATTATACCTAATTCTACTCACGTTTTCAGAATCTTTTCCTCTTATATACATATCAATACTAAATAATTAATCTGTAAAAACTAATACGCAATCTAGATACAGCGATGCTATATGGAGATATGTCAAGATTGTCGTCTGTCACGTAATAGTTTTTCATGGAGGTCGAATTTTCTGTGGTAAAGTATGTTAATAAGGCATACAATATATAATTTCATAATTAAAATTATTATAAACAGGCGACGCACGTACCACTACGTACGTAAATCGAAAAAAAGATCGACATGTTTATATCCAATTTTCGAGGATAAATATATTAAAATAAATATTAGGTATAGGGCATTATTAGTATTATTACACAAATTGACTATAAAGACAGTAAGCTCAATAAGGCTTGTGTTGTGGGTACTTAGACAACGATATTGTATAAATATTTATAAATACCGAAATACATAGAAAATACCCATGACTCAGGAACAAATCCATGCTCATCGCACGAATAAATGCCCTTACCAGGATTTGATTGAACCCGGGACCATCGGCTTCATAGGCAGGGTCACTAGGCCAGACCGGTCGTCAGGATATTCTTTACGGAGCACTGAATTTATTTAATATATCCTCTCTTTCGTAGTAGTGCGTAGTGCGGCTCCTTAGCTCGATTTAGTATGGAAGTATGGTCCCATCCGGCAGCAAACGAAACATGGCATGCATATAGCTTTTAGGTTGATAAAAATAAATAGAAGTAGAAACACGCACGATCTCATGGCTACCGGGTTAAATCAGCTTTGTTTCATCTAAGGAACAAATCGTGCCAGTGGCATCGCTTGAGACCGAAGTGTATACTCACTGCACTTCACTTAGTGTGACTTAGTCGTCGGACGCAAATATTATAAGGAGAAATTAAGCATAATTTGAAAACTATAAGTCTGAACAATATAAGTACTGAACAATATACTTCTATGAACAATATTGCAGAGAATTTTATGGAAAAATATACATCTCCGCCGTCGTCGTGAAGACGACCAGGAGCAACACCGGTGTGAGTGGCTCAGGGGTGTCGAGAGGTGTACGCCGCTTTCTAGTCTTCTACCCAGTGGCTGATAACAGCCACTGTGCCAACTCGCGTCTTATGCAAATTTCCACTTCCACCCCT
Source organism: Cydia pomonella (assembly GCF_033807575.1). Lineage (NCBI taxonomy): Eukaryota > Metazoa > Arthropoda > Insecta > Lepidoptera > Tortricidae > Cydia > Cydia pomonella. The sequence continues at coordinate 7,497,846 of NC_084726.1, forward strand.
GGAGCAGGAACATGAAAATATACATCATCAAGACATTTTAATTATATAGCTTTCACAGTACTCATAAGAATCTATGAAAACTAAAAATGGGGATTTAAAATGCATGCCAAGTTTTGTGCTTTCTGCCGGATGGGACCATAGTTGAGGCTATGAAACCGCACTTGCAGGTAGAGGGAAAAACTGTAGCATTCGGGCATTCCCAGCTCCGTTCGGCACAGCATTGCTCCGAGCAATTATTTCGGTTGGCACAACTTGACGTCCGCGTCCCTTTGCATGCACGACCACTGATAAAATAATGACTTGAATTTTGTCAACCCTAAATAGCCGATAGAGATAGTGCCATAGAGAAGTTTCTTTTCTGTACGATAGCATACGATAGTATTACTACTTCGGACTCCTCTACATGATGGCACAGCGTAGGCCAGTCTAAGGGACGCAGCTATGCGGTGGAATGAGATAGCAATATCACTTGCTCCCTCTAACGCATAAATGCGTCCCTTGGACTGGCCTACGATGGGCCATCTTGTAAAGGAGCCCTAAGTAGCAGTACTATCTTACAGAAAAGAAACTTCCTATAGGTAGATTTGCAAAGCGCCTCTACCTTATTCTTTACTTAGATTACTAGAAATTAAAACCTCCATGCAAAATGATTTCTGAACTTATAACGTCACATCCAGAAGACAAGTTTGTCATAAAATAAGTTATATATTTTGAAATACTTATTTATAGAGTATTTATAGAAGAAGACAAGACTGTGAAAGCGTGAGTAAACAATAATACTAATAATAATAACAGTAAAAACTGATTTTACGAAACATGCGTACGAATATATACAGTTGACGTCAAAGACATGTATACATTTTAAGCCTTATTTTCATGCAAGTACAAGATTGTTATATACTAAAGAACGGTCACTTAACATGAAGAATATCGTACATTGATTCGCCTGTTCCTCTCTCTATCGCACGCCCATAATTTTAACCATTTAACCAGCAAAGTGCCATTAACTGCCGGCATCATGGGCAGGACAGCAATATAATTACGCGCGTGCTTTAGAGACATCAAGAACATCATATCGCGAAAACCGAAATTCAAAATTGCGGGGATCTTTCTGTTTTACTTTCACTAAGACGTAATTAGAGTGACAAGAGAAAAATGCCCGCAATTGACGAACTTCGATTTTCGCTGTTATAGCCCAGACGGGTCAACGAAAGATTTCAAAAGTAAAGATAGATCCGTTCATATAATTCCGACCGAACATTCTTGTTTGGTGTCAAATCGCATTGTGCGTGCACCAATGCCACAACAACTGTTTGATGAGATGTGCAGTCACTTCACGATTGGCTCGCATTCGTCGCACAGCGCGATTTAATCTGTACCTGGCCCCATTCTTTCTTCATTGTCTTGGAGTATCCCATCTTAAGGTACGATGGCCTAGTGGAGGAATTTAAAACATACCGTGTTCAGATATTACTTACATGGAAAAGTTTAGATTTAATTTGTAAACTTATTAATGAATAGTGCATTGTTATCGACGATAAATAATTAGTACATTACGATACAAATGCGAAAAATAGGAAATTCGAAACGAGTGGCGATAAATTAAAACACGACCGAAGGAAGTGTTTTAAAACGACACGAGTTGCGAATTACCTATTCGCACATGTATCGTACAACGTTTTACAGTACATATGGCCCTATAAATGTTCGACACAGTAACGTAATATGCTAATTTTCGCACTAGTGCGGTAAAGTAGCACCATATGTACTGTAATAGTACATTATGATACAACTGTTGGCCGTTGGTCAATACTCTTAAGGCGATTTTGTGCACGCCAGCTGGAAGCGAACGCGCAATAAGAAATCGGACATGTGTCTAGACCAAAGCAAACGTGTTTCTTACGTTTTTCCACACACTTGCACAGGAAACAAAAAAAAAACGTATTAATCTAAATTTAATTCCTAAAACAGTAAAGGTACATGTTACTTTGTAATCCTTTACTATACTATGGGATTATTTATGCAAAAGTTATTTATGCAGTTGGTGTATCTAGAAAACACTAAACACTAATTGTATTCTAAATTTGAAGCTTCTATGTCTGCTAGAAGTTGCCTTAGAGTTTTGATGATCCGTCAGTCAGTGAGTGAGTGACAAAATTAAGAAACTTTGACTAGTTATAATTCTTAAACTACTGGTTCAAATTGAATCAAATTTGAAATATACTGTGTTTATACAATGCCTGTTTGGTTACTGAAAATTCAGGCTTTTAGTTTTATAGGGGGTCGAAAATGGCCTATATATATTTATATATTTTTGCTTGAATTGGCGATAGAACCGCGAGATTTTAGACAAGCTAAGGTCTTGAATATGGTTTCATGATGTGAAAGAGTCAAAAGTTGCTCGTAATGTTTCGTGTAATATAGTAATATTACACACGGTTGCGTCGCCAATTTCTTTTTCTTTGAAATTGGCTGTACACGCTGCCGCGTCTCTACATAACATTACCGCATAAGTTCGATAATTATAATGAAAAAAACAAGCGAGCTTAATATCTAGGATTATGAGCCTAAAGGCGGTTCAAAACGTCCCTCATTACGAGCAAGTGTGTTGAAAATAAATAAATACCATAAACTTTCAAACCCTTAAAATGTTTTTATTCTATGTTTCAGGGATCATGGCTCTGAATAACTGCTGTTATTGCCTCGAATTGCGCACAGGATGCATTATAATCTCAGTCATATACGTGATAATAGGCGGGCCTCTTGCTTACGGCTACGTAACACTCTCCGAAACTTGTACGTTAATCTTCCTATACTCTTTCTTACACACGTAGATGATATTACACACACGTGGGTCAGACACACACTTGTATAAGGGGTCTAACCATAATATTAAAAGAACGGTAGGTGTGATCAAAATACATTTATTTGGCACAATGAATATAACCTCTTCCAATCTAACTAACCACACGACAGTAGTACGCTTGTCGCTTAGACAAGCAATTATATTGTATCGAGTTCTAACAAAACAAAACGTACTGACCTGCTAATAATACAATCAACGTAACCACTTGTAATTTGCATCGACTGTCATCGTTCGACTGTCATCGTTCGAATGTCACCTCCCGAATGCTCGTTCAATATTTAAGATGGAGGGATCGATCACGTGACTCTTCACTATCTTACAGAAAAGAAACTTCCTATAGGTAGATTTTCAATGCGCCTCTACCTTATTCTTTACTTAGATTACTAGAAATTAAAACCTCCATGCAAAATGATTTCTGAACTTATAACGTCACATCCAGAAGACAAGTTTGTCATAAAATAAGTTATATATTTTGAAATACTTATTTATAGAGTATTTATAGAAGAAGACAAGACTGTGAAAGCGTGAGTAAACAATAATACTAATAATAATAACAGTAAAAACTGATTTTACGAAACATGCGTACGAATATATACAGTTGACGTCAAAGACATGTATACATTTTAAGCCTTATTTTCATGCAAGTACAAGATTGTTATATACTAAAGAACGGTCACTTAACATGAAGAATATCGTACATTGATTCGCCTGTTCCTCTCTCTATCGCACGCCCATAATTTTAACCATTTAACCAGCAAAGTGCCATTAACTGCCGGCATCATGGGCAGGACAGCAATATAATTACGCGCGTGCTTTAGAGACATCAAGAACATCATATCGCGAAAACCGAAATTCAAAATTGCGGGGATCTTTCTGTTTTACTTTCACTAAGACGTAATTAGAGTGACAAGAGAAAAATGCCCGCAATTGACGAACTTCGATTTTCGCTGTTATAGCCCAGACGGGTCAACGAAAGATTTCAAAAGTAAAGATAGATCCGTTCATATAATTCCGACCGAACATTCTTGTTTGGTGTCAAATCGCATTGTGCGTGCACCAATGCCACAACAACTGTTTGATGAGATGTGCAGTCACTTCACGATTGGCTCGCATTCGTCGCACAGCGCGATTTAATCTGTACCTGGCCCCATTCTTTCTTCATTGTCTTGGAGTATCCCATCTTAAGGTACGATGGCCTAGTGGAGGAATTTAAAACATACCGTGTTCAGATATTACTTACATGGAAAAGTTTAGATTTAATTTGTAAACTTATTAATGAATAGTGCATTGTTATCGACGATAAATAATTAGTACATTACGATACAAATGCGAAAAATAGGAAATTCGAAACGAGTGGCGATAAATTAAAACACGACCGAAGGAAGTGTTTTAAAACGACACGAGTTGCTTGTAAAAGAGTCCTTGAGGTCTACTTGCAGATTTACTTTTAGAATTTTGAAATTCGTATTGCTTAGTTAAAATACTTTATTTTGTAATATACTGATATGAAACGAGTAAATCTAAAATGTAACCTAATGGTAAATGTAGGTGAGCAAAGGGACTTGCTCTAGCAGGATGGCCGAGCTGTAAGGATACTGTTTAGTTTATATAGATATTTTGTCATTATAATACATTTTTCTAGATTAAATAAGCTAACTATAGTATTAAAAGTATTTGTAACGATCGATCACGTGAAGAGTCACGTGATCGATCCCTCCATCTTAAATATTGAACGAGCATTCGGGAGGTGACATTCGAACGATGACAGTCGAACGATGACAGTCGATGCAAATTACAAGTGGTTACGTTGATTGTATTATTAGCAGGTCAGTACGTTTTGTTTTGTTAGAACTCGATACAATATAATTGCTTGTCTAAGCGACAAGCGTACTACTGTCGTGTGGTTAGTTAGATTGGAAGAGGTTATATTCATTGTGCCAAATAAATGTATTTTGATCACACCTACCGTTCTTTTAATATTATGGTTAGACCCCTTATACAAGTGTGTGTCTGACCCACGTGTGTGTAATATCATCTACGTGTGTAAGAAAGAGTATAGGAAGATTAACGTACAAGTTTCGGAGAGTGTTACGTAGCCGTAAGCAAGAGGCCCGCCTATTATCACGTATATGACTGAGATTATAATGCATCCTGTGCGCAATTCGAGGCAATAACAGCAGTTATTCAGAGCCATGATCCCTGAAACATAGAATAAAAACATTTTAAGGGTTTGAAAGTTTATGGTATTTATTTATTTTCAACACACTTGCTCGTAATGAGGGACGTTTTGAACCGCCTTTAGGCTCATAATCCTAGATATTAAGCTCGCTTGTTTTTTTCATTATAATTATCGAACTTATGCGGTAATGTTATGTAGAGACGCGGCAGCGTGTACAGCCAATTTCAAAGAAAAAGAAATTGGCGACGCAACCGTGTGTAATATTACTATATTACACGAAACATTACGAGCAACTTTTGACTCTTTCACATCATGAAACCATATTCAAGACCTTAGCTTGTCTAAAATCTCGCGGTTCTATCGCCAATTCAAGCAAAAATATATAAATATATATAGGCCATTTTCGACCCCCTATAAAACTAAAAGCCTGAATTTTCAGTAACCAAACAGGCATTGTATAAACACAGTATATTTCAAATTTGATTCAATTTGAACCAGTAGTTTAAGAATTATAACTAGTCAAAGTTTCTTAATTTTGTCACTCACTCACTGACTGACGGATCATCAAAACTCTAAGGCAACTTCTAGCAGACATAGAAGCTTCAAATTTAGAATACAATTAGTGTTTAGTGTTTTCTAGATACACCAACTGCATAAATAACTTTTGCATAAATAATCCCATAGTATAGTAAAGGATTACAAAGTAACATGTACCTTTACTGTTTTAGGAATTAAATTTAGATTAATACGTTTTTTTTTGTTTCCTGTGCAAGTGTGTGGAAAAACGTAAGAAACACGTTTGCTTTGGTCTAGACACATGTCCGATTTCTTATTGCGCGTTCGCTTCCAGCTGGCGTGCACAAAATCGCCTTAAGAGTATTGACCAACGGCCAACAGTTGTATCATAATGTACTATTACAGTACATATGGTGCTACTTTACCGCACTAGTGCGAAAATTAGCATATTACGTTACTGTGTCGAACATTTATAGGGCCATATGTACTGTAAAACGTTGTACGATACATGTGCGAATAGGTAATTCGCAACTCGTGTCGTTTTAAAACACTTCCTTCGGTCGTGTTTTAATTTATCGCCACTCGTTTCGAATTTCCTATTTTTCGCATTTGTATCGTAATGTACTAATTATTTATCGTCGATAACAATGCACTATTCATTAATAAGTTTACAAATTAAATCTAAACTTTTCCATGTAAGTAATATCTGAACACGGTATGTTTTAAATTCCTCCACTAGGCCATCGTACCTTAAGATGGGATACTCCAAGACAATGAAGAAAGAATGGGGCCAGGTACAGATTAAATCGCGCTGTGCGACGAATGCGAGCCAATCGTGAAGTGACTGCACATCTCATCAAACAGTTGTTGTGGCATTGGTGCACGCACAATGCGATTTGACACCAAACAAGAATGTTCGGTCGGAATTATATGAACGGATCTATCTTTACTTTTGAAATCTTTCGTTGACCCGTCTGGGCTATAACAGCGAAAATCGAAGTTCGTCAATTGCGGGCATTTTTCTCTTGTCACTCTAATTACGTCTTAGTGAAAGTAAAACAGAAAGATCCCCGCAATTTTGAATTTCGGTTTTCGCGATATGATGTTCTTGATGTCTCTAAAGCACGCGCGTAATTATATTGCTGTCCTGCCCATGATGCCGGCAGTTAATGGCACTTTGCTGGTTAAATGGTTAAAATTATGGGCGTGCGATAGAGAGAGGAACAGGCGAATCAATGTACGATATTCTTCATGTTAAGTGACCGTTCTTTAGTATATAACAATCTTGTACTTGCATGAAAATAAGGCTTAAAATGTATACATGTCTTTGACGTCAACTGTATATATTCGTACGCATGTTTCGTAAAATCAGTTTTTACTGTTATTATTATTAGTATTATTGTTTACTCACGCTTTCACAGTCTTGTCTTCTTCTATAAATACTCTATAAATAAGTATTTCAAAATATATAACTTATTTTATGACAAACTTGTCTTCTGGATGTGACGTTATAAGTTCAGAAATCATTTTGCATGGAGGTTTTAATTTCTAGTAATCTAAGTAAAGAATAAGGTAGAGGCGCTTTGCAAATCTACCTATAGGAAGTTTCTTTTCTGTAAGATAGTACTGCTACTTAGGGCTCCTTTACATGATGGCCCATCGTAGGCCAGTCCAAGGGACGCATTTATGCGTTAGAGGGAGCAAGTGATATTGCTATCTCATTCCACCGCATAGCTGCGTCCCTTAGACTGGCCTACGCTGTGCCATCATGTAGAGGAGTCCGAAGTAGTAATACTATCGTATGCTATCGTACAGAAAAGAAACTTCTCTATGGCACTATCTCTATCGGCTATTTAGGGTTGACAAAATTCAAGTCATTATTTTATCAGTGGTCGTGCATGCAAAGGGACGCGGACGTCAAGTTGTGCCAACCGAAATAATTGCTCGGAGCAATGCTGTGCCGAACGGAGCTGGGAATGCCCGAATGCTACAGTTTTTCCCTCTACCTGCAAGTGCGGTTTCATAGCCTCAACTATGGTCCCATCCGGCAGAAAGCACAAAACTTGGCATGCATTTTAAATCCCCATTTTTAGTTTTCATAGATTCTTATGAGTACTGTGAAAGCTATATAATTAAAATGTCTTGATGATGTATATTTTCATGTTCCTGCTCCAGGGGTGGAAGTGGAAATTTGCATAAGACGCGAGTTGGCACAGTGGCTGTTATCAGCCACTGGGTAGAAGACTAGAAAGCGGCGTACACCTCTCGACACCCCTGAGCCACTCACACCGGTGTTGCTCCTGGTCGTCTTCACGACGACGGCGGAGATGTATATTTTTCCATAAAATTCTCTGCAATATTGTTCATAGAAGTATATTGTTCAGTACTTATATTGTTCAGACTTATAGTTTTCAAATTATGCTTAATTTCTCCTTATAATATTTGCGTCCGACGACTAAGTCACACTAAGTGAAGTGCAGTGAGTATACACTTCGGTCTCAAGCGATGCCACTGGCACGATTTGTTCCTTAGATGAAACAAAGCTGATTTAACCCGGTAGCCATGAGATCGTGCGTGTTTCTACTTCTATTTATTTTTATCAACCTAAAAGCTATATGCATGCCATGTTTCGTTTGCTGCCGGATGGGACCATACTTCCATACTAAATCGAGCTAAGGAGCCGCACTACGCACTACTACGAAAGAGAGGATATATTAAATAAATTCAGTGCTCCGTAAAGAATATCCTGACGACCGGTCTGGCCTAGTGACCCTGCCTATGAAGCCGATGGTCCCGGGTTCAATCAAATCCTGGTAAGGGCATTTATTCGTGCGATGAGCATGGATTTGTTCCTGAGTCATGGGTATTTTCTATGTATTTCGGTATTTATAAATATTTATACAATATCGTTGTCTAAGTACCCACAACACAAGCCTTATTGAGCTTACTGTCTTTATAGTCAATTTGTGTAATAATACTAATAATGCCCTATACCTAATATTTATTTTAATATATTTATCCTCGAAAATTGGATATAAACATGTCGATCTTTTTTTCGATTTACGTACGTAGTGGTACGTGCGTCGCCTGTTTATAATAATTTTAATTATGAAATTATATATTGTATGCCTTATTAACATACTTTACCACAGAAAATTCGACCTCCATGAAAAACTATTACGTGACAGACGACAATCTTGACATATCTCCATATAGCATCGCTGTATCTAGATTGCGTATTAGTTTTTACAGATTAATTATTTAGTATTGATATGTATATAAGAGGAAAAGATTCTGAAAACGTGAGTAGAATTAGATATAATCTTTAGTAAAAAAAACGACTTCACAGAACAGTTTCTAAATTACTATTATTTTATTTATTTACCTATCGTATGGCAAATTTACACTGCGTTTTTAGTTTTTACACACCAACAAATTACACACCAACAAACAATCGTTGGCGTTTGTTAATCCGTCCAGACACAGACAACGAAGGCCAGCGAAACCCATTCGTTGGCGTTCGTTGGCCTGGTGTGTACGCACCTGAACCGGAACCAAGGAACATGCGACAGCCAACACTGAAAAATGTTAGTAGGTGTTCGTTGGCTTGGTGTGTACACACCTTAACAAACGGACATTGGGACCTACGTGATCAATTTTTTTAAAATATTTCAGTGACCATGGCGCAGGACAACTTAGGCGGCAGCTTTCGCACGGCATCCATTGTAGTCGCGGCGATGTTCATAATATTTGGCGGGCCTTTTGCGTACGCTTATATAATATTCTACAAAAATAGTAAGATAACGTTCTTTTTTTTTTTTTTTTATGGTAGAGGAGGCAAACGAGCAGACGGATCACCTGATGGTAAGCGATTACCGCCGCCCATGGACACCTGCAACACCAGAGGGGTTGTAAGTGCGTTGCCGGCCTTTAAGATGGGAGTACGCTCTTTTCTTGAAGGTTTGAAGGTCGTATCGGTCCGGAAATACCGCAGGCGACAGTTCATTCCACAGTTTAGCAGTGCGAGGCAGAAAGTTCCTGTAAAAACGCACAGTTGAGGACTGCCAACCATCTAAGTGGTGAGGATGGAAATGTTGTCGCGTAGGGCGATGGCGAAAAGAAGCGGCAGGGATTAATCCGAACAATTCCTCGGAGCACTCCCCGTTGTACATGCGATAGAAAATGCAGAGCGAAGCCACATCTCTACGCAGCGCCAAGGAGTCAAGCCGATCCGAATTGAACAGTATAGCTTTTATAGTTTCGGAAAAAAGTGGCTGTGACAGAATCGGACAGACAGACGGACATGACGAATCTATAAGGGTTCCGTTTTTTGCCATTTGGCTACGGAACCCTAAAAAGACTCCCGTTACTATAGACGGTAATATAACAGAATATGTGAACGATTATACATATCTGGGACAAATCATTTCACCCAATGACCTATCATCAAAGAAAATATAAAATAAATAAATACTGCATGAAAAAAAAGACTCCCGTTACTATAGACGGTAATATAACAGAATATGTGAACGATTATACATATCTGGGACAAATAATTTCACCCAATGACCTATCATCAAAGAAAATATAAAATAAATAAATACTGCATGAAAAGATATTGGTTCTTAAAAGAAATCATGAAGAACCCCGGAGTACTATTGAATGCTAAAAAGAGTGTTTGATTCGTGTATCCTGACTAAGCATGGCGTACGGGTGTCAGACATGGTGCTTGACGAAAGATCACATACACAAATTAGAAGTCTGCCAGCTCAACGTAGAATATAGTATACTCAACGTCAAATTATACTCCTAATAACTTCAAACGTCAGCTTTGATATGCTGTCAAGAATATACCATATCAACGAGCCTAATGTAATAAATCCGGTACAATTTACTTACGGATTCTCAGCTCCAAACTTCAGGGGAACATCGCCGCATCAAACAAGAGGTGAACCGCCGTTGATGCACTATCCCGCGACGCGAAATAAGTGCTGTAAATTGTGCAACCATGCAACTAGAGTTATGCTGCCACGTGTTGCAGCCGCTTGCGCTAAGTAGCTAGATTAATAATCGCAATAAAGGGTTGAAATCCTTTAACAATAACATTATTATTGTCTGAAATGTAAATGCTCGGGTTGTCATATTGTCTTGCTGTAAAAGAAAGCTTAAATAGTTTTCATTTTTCGTCGCAATGCACACTGTACAGTTTTATTGTAGGTAACGTTAAAAAATGTTACTCCTTAAAATGAAGTACAAGTTACAAGTCATGCCAGATATTTTGTTCACAAATATATCATAACTCAACACATAATCTACCTAAGTTCCTTGCCACTTGTTAGCGTAGTAGCCATCATCGTTCAGATACGCATAAGCAGATGAGATTAGCTATTTAGTTATAAATCATATCATATTACTATTTCTTGATCTGTGGTAATAACTAAAATTAGTCCATCTATATTTTCAAAGTGATAAGTTTCAAATACTTAATACCTACAGGATACTCTACTAGTAATTGTCCAGACTTAGTTTTAAAGTACTTACATATAGCCTTGATATTTATGGTAGCTTTACAATGAAGAAAATTCTCCTTTATCTACCTCACTCAAAGGCTATTTACCGAGGAAAGTATTGATTGCTGTATTCAAAATTAACTTTAAAGTGTCGTAACATAAAATTAGATTATATTTTAGGGTCAGTAACGCGCATGTAATATACCTCTGCAGTAGCGGGCATTCATAGGCTACGGTGATTGTTTACCATCAGGCAGGCCGTATGCTTGTTTGTCTCCGTTGTAATTACATCCAGAGAATGGTTGGTAAATTCTAAATTATACAAAATGGTTTGTTTATATGGTTACAGACAGAAAATGCCCATCTAAAACTTATTTAGAGCCAACTAAAGCTTGAAAACACATTTACACTTAATGGCGTCCTGGCTTGTAAATGACATAAAAATAGTTCTACCTTGTGAATATTAAGATATATACAACTTTATCAATATACTACAGTGAAATCAAAGAAAGTTTTATACTTTTTTAATATTAACGAAATGAAATACCAAGAGCAATTTCACTCCTTAATTTTATTATGCTATACATACATTTTACATTTATACTATGTGGATACATAAATAATTATTTAAATTGGATATAAATTAATAACTTCTAGGTGGTACGTTGTTCTCTTTAGTCAAAATCAATAATATCAGTATGTTCGTAACATACTGATTTGATATCGATATTTTATTTTATTTTCGCATTCAGGATTTGAATTTAAATACAAAGCTCTGAACATCTGCTAGTAAATTATATTTGTTGTCTTGGATTTGGATACGAAGTATAATTAATAATCAAACGAACTTACCTGTGAAGTTTGATTACAATTATGCGAGTATCCAAATCCAAGACAACAAAGACCCGCCCCCCATCCCCAAAAATGAAAATAAAATAGTCTCTGTTAATAACACAAAAATAACTCTGAAATAATGAGTACTGGAGGAGCGATGTCGAAGCAGGAACGCAGCGTAGCGAGTGAGAGGGACAGCGCGAACTTGTTTTTTAAATACTATAATCTCTAAAATGTGTGACTTGGACTGCACGATAACGTGTACTGCTGCTAGTAAATTATATTTGTTGTCTTGGATTTGGATACTCGCATAATTGTAATCAAACTTCACAGGTAAGTTCGTTTGATTATTAAGTATAAAAGCAATTGACGTGCGCTTCAGCAAATATCCCTGATGCGCAACAGAAGCGGGGCTCCTAAATATGCTCCTAGCCCGCGGTCTAATATATTTGTTTGTAATATTTGTATCGTAAACTGTATGTCAAACCCGTCTCTTAGCGCCAGGGAGGGTTAAATTCATCTACCTTACTTTTTCGTCGAATTACGTTACTAAGGTAATAATACTAATATTTTTTTCTATTTCAGCTGGATGGTACTCATATAAAACATATATAGTCAACGCATTGATATCACTATTTTTCCTTCTTACACTCCTTCAGTTAACTTGCTGCGCGGTTAGTATGTTAGTTGGTTAATTAGTTAGTGTGGGTTAAACTTTGTAACCTAAATTTGGCCCACTTCGCAATTTTCAATTGAGCTTTCAATTTTCATACATATGTAAGTCGGGTCACTATGCAATATTATGGTACGATCGAGCTGATCTGATGATGGAGACAAGAGGTGGCCATAGGAACTCTGTGATGAAACAACGCAACCTAATTGTGTTTGGGATTTTTAGAATAGTTACAATGAGTACCAATTGCCTGTGTTACAGTCAATCGATAAAAGCTAAAAAAAAAATATTTCTGGCAATGACTTATGTTTTTACGTTGTGGAATAACTCGGGTAATAATATTACTTACTTATTTAACCCTTAAACGCCACTTGCACCATCCTACTACCCGGGGTTAACCGGTTAATCCTACAATTTGACACTAAGTTAACAGTTTAACCGGTTAACCCCGGATAGTAGGATGGTGACTCTGGCGCTAAATGGGCTATTCTCTCATTTTGTGCCGATTTAGCATTTTTAATGTAGCGTTTTTTAAACACAGTACACATTCTATGTATTGTTTAACACATTTGGTGCGGCAGCGTGAAACTCAAAACTTACTGCCAGTGGTTTACGAGTCATTACTATTTAAATATATTTTTAAAAATTTAACAGTGTATTTTACGTGTCAAGTATCCCACTAAAAACATTTTCATGTTAAATGTTGACAACACAAAACCATAAAGCTCGCACTGTCAAAAAGTTATCAGATCTCTTGTAGAGCCCAGCTTCTATCTCTACAATGCCTAACTCTACGAAACCATAAGGGTTTTTTTGGGTTGGCAATTGTCATTTGGATGACGTACATGAAAAACTACGTTTGTGACGTCACTTCTCGAATAACAAGTGGCATGATCAACCAGTTGCGAGTGCCTGACTAGCAGTGGACATAAAAGGGCCCGACCAAATTCATTCACATCCATTTAAGTTTTATTCTGTCTCTTAATTTGACGTTGAGTATACTATATTCTACGTTGAGCTGGCAGACTTCTAATTTGTGTATGTGATCTTTCGTCAAGCACCATGTCTGACACCCGTACGCCATGCTTAGTCAGGATACACGAATCAAACACTCTTTTTAGCATTCAATAGTACTCCGGGGTTCTTCATGATTTCTTTTAAGAACCAATATCTTTTCATGCAGTATTTATTTATTTTATATTTTCTTTGATGATAGGTCATTGGGTGAAATGATTTGTCCCAGATATGTATAATCGTTCACATATTCTGTTATATTACCGTCTATAGTAACGGGAGTCTTTTTAGGGTTCCGTAGCCAAATGGCAAAAAACGGAACCCTTATAGATTCGTCATGTCCGTCTGTCTGTCCGATTCTGTCACAGCCACTTTTTTCCGAAACTATAAAAGCTATACTGTTCAAACTTGGTAAGTAGATGTATTCTATGAACCGCATTATGATGTTCACACAAAAATAGAAAAAAAAAACAATAAATTTTGGGGGTTCCCCATACTTAGAACTGAAACTCAAAAAATCTTTTTTCATCAAACTCATACGTGTGGGGTATCTATGGATAGGTCTTTAAAAATGATATTGAGGTTTCTAATATCATTTTTTTCTAAACTGAAAAGTTTGCGCGAGAGACACTTCCAAAGTGGTAAAAAGTGTGACCCCCCCCCCCCCCCCCCCCCCCCCGTAACTTCTAAAATAACAGAATGAAAAATCTAAAAAAAATATATGATATACATTGCCATGCAAACTTCCACCGAAAATTGGTTCGAACGAGATCTAGTAAGTAGTTTTTTTTTAATACGTCATAAAAATTTAAAAAAAATTTTTTTTCATCAAACCCATACGTGTGGGGTATCTATGGATAGGTCTTCAAAAATGATATTTAAGTTTCTAATATGATTTTTTTCTAAACTGAATAGTTTGCGCGAGAGACACTTCCAAAGTGAAAAAATGTGTGTCCCCCCCCCCTGTAACTTCTAAAATAACAGAATGAAAAATCTAAAAAAAAATATATGATATACATTGCCATGCAAACTTCCACCGAAAATTGGTTCGAACGAGATCTAGTGAGTAGTTTTTTTTTAATACGTCATAAAAATTAAAAAAAAAAATATATTTCATCAAACCCATACGTGTGGGGTATCTATGGATAGGTCTTCAAAAATGATATTTAGGTTTCTAATATCATTTTTTTCTAAACTGAATAGTTTGCGCGAGAGACACTTCCAAAGTGAAAAAATGTGTGTCCCCCCCCTGTAACTTCTAAAATAACAGAATGAAAAATCTAAAAAAAATATATGATATACATTACCATGCAAACTTCCACCGAAAATTGGTTTGAACGAGATCTAGTGAATTGTTTTTTTTTTAATACGTAAATAAATTAAAAAAAATTTTTTCATCAAACCCATACGTGTGGGGTATCTATGGATAGGTCTTCAAAAATGATATTTAGGTTCCTAACATCATTTTTTTCTAAACTGAATAGTTTGCGCGAGAGACAGTTCCAAAGTGGTAAAATGTGTGTCCAAAGTGGTAAAATGTTGAACAAGATCTAGCAAGTAGATTTTTTTTTAATACGTCTTAAATGGTACGGAACCCTTCATGCGCGAGTCCGACTCGCACTTGGCCGCTTTTTTTGTTTGTCATCAGTTTTGTTTTTGACTTGTTCATTGATAGTCCCATTTCGCTACTTTCCTCTACAAGCTGTTTTAACATATCTTGGAAAACTTTCAGGTCTCTAGTATTTAAAATAAGGTCATCTGCGAACCTAATGTGATTGAGTGCACTCCTTTGATATTGAGTCCATATTTACTCCAATCTAGGTTCCAAAAAATATTTTCGAGCGCCGCCGAGAAGACTTTAATAGACAGTGGATCTCCCTGTCGGACGTCTTCTTTACAGGAAAATATTTTCCTACTTTCTCTGTTCTAATTTTTGCTGTCATGTTTCATACATATATGTTGCTGATTAAACGGATATATTTGCTGTGGACTCCTTGTTTTGCTAGCTAGCTTCCCATATTATAGAGTGTTTTAGAGAGTCTAAAGCCTTATTATAATCCTCGAAGGCTAAATAGTAGGTAAAACCATATTCGTTGCATTTCTGGATAACTTCTTTTATAGTGTGCATGTTATCTAATGTGGAGAAGTCGCTTCTAAGCCCAGCCTATTCTCTTGGCTGATTTTCTTCCAAATTTCTTGTCAGGCGATCTAACAGTACCTCTGAAAAGATTTTGTATACATTAGACTGCAGTTCGCAACGTTATCTTTTTTGCCTTTCTTGTGGAGTAAAATGATAGTAGAAGTCCACTGATTCGGTATGTATTCTGCGGCAACTATTTCGTTAAAAAGGTCTGTAATAACGTCTGTCATTTTTGCCGATGCCCTTAAAAGTAGTTCGTTTGATATAGATTCGAGTCTTCCCCAGGTGCTTTACTTCTCCTTTGCGGTTCGATTGCCTTGAGTACTTATTCTCTGATTATATGTGGAATCTCTTCTCCACTTTACTTTTCGTAGTTCATTGTTGATTGTGTTCTGTCGTCGCTATTCGCGATAATAGTCCGTTGTCGCGACTATTATATTTATTCTAATCGTTTTTCTCAGAAGTCCTGGTACTCTGAAATAAAGATATTGCATTGTAATGTAGGACTTTTTGCTTAATTGTAATTCAATGTTGCCTTACACTATATTTTCATACGTTGGTTCCTCGAGAACCCGAAAAAAAAAAAATAATATAATAAATAAATATCTTATTTCTATTGTACTATTATCTAAATCCTAAAAGATGCGCGTTTTACTTGCAAAATAAAGTAATTTTAACACTTGATTCGGGCTCAGAAACTAAATGGGCATGAGAGAATGACCCAAATGTCATGTAGTCTTTGTCATCTAATCTTTGTTTAGTTTATCCCGATTTTGAGGTTATCGCCCACAACTTAGAACAGAAAATAAACTCTGAATTATACTGGAATAATAATATTCCTATAAAACTACTTAAGTTTGCCCCATTAACATCAGTGGAGTGCGAGCGGAGTTTTTCAGCACTTACGTATATTTTTGATGTAAAAAGAAATAGACTGACTGCAGAAAATTTGGAAAAAATACTGATTATTTTCTTTAATAAATCTATACTTTAACAAACTTTTGTATTTATTGACTAGGAATTAAAATTTAAGTCAAGTAAAAAATTAATTAAATGATTACATATTTGATTAATTTTGGAGTCATGTCCACATTATTGCGAGCAATGACGCAAATTTGTCCGATCTCTGATTATAATAGTAATGTAGTGTTACAAATTAGCGCGGGTTTAAAATGAGATGCAATGCCAATTCGCAACAGTCTTGAGCATAAAATATATCTACAGTGTGTTACCGTCATGCGGGTATTTATTAAAATTGCTAATAATACGATCCATTAGCAATTGTTTGCGTGTATTAGCCAATCATAATTATGTGAATTAATTTCTGAAATCCGCACATTCAATGTTGCGGGTAATGGGTTGTGTTGTGGGTGGGTGTGTGGGTAATCGTTGTTACTCATATCGTTAATGCACTTGGTACAAGGCGTGTCGTGGTACGGGGGTTAAAATCTGAGACAACTATCAAAAAAATATTGTCATCTAAGGACGAACAAGTAGGTGATAAGTCATTGCATTCATGTATGGAGGTTTTAATACATTCGTTAAACAGTTCTTTTTTCTAGTTCAATATTTTTTTTTCTGTAATGTTACAATGATAATAATTAATAATAAAAACTATAAGTAAACTAAAAAGAAAATATTACTAAATTAGATCTAAAATAAAACTAAAATAAACCTAAAAATGGCCCCTGCGGCATAGTACCAAAGAAGTACAGTTTTTTTTTTTTAATTTGACATGACAATTTGAATTCCATACGTCGGGTTGTCAAGACAAACCAAAATATTAGCAAAACTGGTATTTGATTGTCTTTAAAATGCCTATTATTATCTTATCTTTAAAATGCCTTACGAGTGGCTTACGTTACGATGCCCGAATGTTGTTGAATCACGTGGAAATGCAGCTCAAGGCTTAAGACTTTATCGGAAACGCTTCCCAAAATAACGACATCCACACAATGCTCGATTGATAACCGCAGCGAGTTCTTGAGAACAGAGGGCTTACCGCGAACCACGTTCGACGTGTTACCTCTCTGTCGCACTTGTAAATTCGCACGTACGTGTAACAGGGAGGCAACACGTCGAACGTGGTTCGCGGTAAGCCCTCTGTTCTCAAGAACTCGCTGCGGTTAATCGCCCGCTCAGCCTGAAAGGGCCATGAACGCTGATTTGTGACTCCCCGGTGATTTATTAATAAGACTCGTCACTGAATTTGGTGTTTACAAAAATAAACATTACGATGTGGGGTTTGTGTTTAAGTTTCATTTAGTTGTTAATAAAGTGTTTATTAATGAGACAAGTACCTTTATTTTTGCCGTAGTTATCTTAAGTGTAGTAATTCTGGTATCGCTATCTCTTGCAATAACCGTCGCAATAAACAAATTATGAAGGGCTATAGTATAGGTTCTGTTGTAAAGGTTTCTGTAAAAGTAACACCTAAAAAACATATTTCCTAAATAGGAAAAAATAACAGAATAATATTTCGTGTTTATAATTAACGAAGACATAGACTATATTTTCCGATAATTTCCGACTTTTATTTTTTGTTCTACATGGGTTATTTGGTGGTCAAAGTTGACCATTTTTCGAAATTCTCAATTTTCACAACTACTTTTCTAATTGAAGATATTATTCTAAGATGATAAAATTTATTTACCAATATAAACAGGGCAAGGCAGGGTTCAAAAAAGTAACTCTTAATTAAAACGTAGTGATTATATGCTCTTTGCTCTTGATTTGCAATAGTGTTGCCACAGAAAATAGATAAAAACCGTATAAATGGACCAAAAGCGTGAACATTTTAGATGGCCACCATTTTGTTTGTAATATAAAATACTCATTTTACACCTAATCATACAAAAAAAGATTTATTTGAATAACTATTTTGAATCAAAAATCAGAGCACATTATGTACAAGCAGATTATTTCCTTTGAATGAGCACTGCTCGGAAATTGGAAGATAAAAAAATAAATGGTGGTGATCTAACACTTCTAGGTATCATAAAGGTTGTGTAAGTATCATGATGGAATGCCCTGGACTAGACACGACTCAAAATGGAAAATAGGTAGTTGTCAGACTCGTTTCTTAAATAACGGTTTAACATAAAGTGTTAATTAAATTTTTACCGAAGTTCTTAATAAGAGGGTTGAATGTAGCAATAAGAGAAAATAATTATTCACGGTACGGCGCCCCGCGACCCCGCGCGGCCTAGACCGCCGACCGACCTAAATAGCGGGGATCGTTCTCTTTTACTCTCATTAAGATGTAATTAGAGTGACAGAGAAAAATGCCCGCAATTGACAAACTTCGATTTTCGCGGTTATAGCCCAGAACGTAAGTACTCCGGGCGCGGGCTACGTTCTGGTTTCTTGCTAAATCTATCCAAGGTTATTTCTGCATGGCATCTTTTCCGGCTCTGCACTGCATCACGTTACAGGCCATTAATGATAAGTAGGTATACTTATTACTGCATAAAGTAAACAAACGAATAGTGTATATTGCACTTCTTAGAAATGATATCATAATTCCCACTAGGTACTTGTGGTAAAGTAATCATTTTTATCTCATACTAGAATTATAAATATAATTTATACGAATCGGGGAACTCCCGCCTAAAAACCAGATGCCACATTTTATTTCACACACATTATTGCGTGGATTACTGACGTATCCTGGTGATACCAGGCAAAAAAATACTCCTTAAATTTGTGGTGAGAACTATAAGCCAAAATTTATTTTTTTAAAGATTTGTCGGCGCGCCTAATAGAGGCCTCGGGCGACCAGAGGGCTGGCCACTATTTCGCACAGCGTATAAGTATCGCCATACAGCGGGGAAATACGGCCAGCCTTCTAGGCACCTTGCCCATTGACGGCGATTTGGGCCAAATTTTTTATCTTTAGTTTAAGTTGTTAGTAAGTTTTATTATGTATGTTTATTTCTTTGTTTTTGGATATTAAAACTTGCGTCTCCTTCGCATTTCACGTAACAGCCAAAATAAGATATTGGAAATACATTTTGACATGATTATTTTTACTTACAACCATCATTACAATTTATTCGTGAAAACAAAGATAGTTGATGTACTTAACTAACTTTATACAGCGTGCCGGCTGCAGCTATATAATTATGTTGCAATGTGGCAATCTCACCTACTTAAAATTATTGTCATTTTCTTAAAAGTAAAAACTATAATTGATTGAAAGTTATATGAAGCGTTTCAATGTAATCCGCCGTTCGTGCGACGGAAGCAGCAGCGAGCGGCGGCCATAGCATACCATTACATCTATCCTCCATTTCAAACAAATTGCAAAATTGTTTACGTCATGACTCACGTGTAAATGTAGTTGCTCTCCTTTGTCGTTTTATTTTTGTTATTTCATGGTTATATTGGTCGAGTTGTTTGAGTTTACGTTTTTGTTACCTACAGTCATGATTCTTTTTTGTGAAGATAGCAAGTTTTATCTAGTTTTGGAGCTACGGATAAGTAAATACCTGCAAAGTGGCACCTTACATGCAGTCCCACAAATTTAGATTTCCGTTAACTTTTCCTTGCGAAAGGTAATTGCTCGACAATTTACTTTGAAATTTTGTTTACGGTAACTGCCCATTTTGATTTTTTTTAATTAAATAAGAGTTCATACAAAGAATATTAACTTCATATAAAAATAATAATAAATAAAAAATAAATAACAATAATATTTACAGTAAAAAAAAAATTTCTATCCCTGAAACGTCAAATTATGACACCTGTCGAATTCCACGCAATAAAAGATGAGTGTTTACCTATTTTTTTTTTTAGTATCTTATTTTTTAGTTTTTTTTTCAGAGGTTGGCAATAAAGAGGATTTGTATTGTATTGTATTGTATCTGCTGAAAAAGTCAATAACTATGCTGGAAATCGGTAGAGGTTGCTGAAGGGATGCTATACAGCCACCCCAACTTCATTTGGCTTGTTGTACTTCCAAACTGAAGAGGCCATTTTTTTCAAGTACAAATTAGTACTACTTGTGTAGGTACTAAATTCTCAGTTGATAAAAATGCCAAAACGCAATGTGGGGTTGCCAGGCAACATGACGTTAAGTACTTACACGTTAGCATTTGAACATTCAATCTCTTACCCAGATTGAAGAATAAAAGAATTTTTAAGACAAACTAAAAATATTTATTTCACCACAATTTTAATTTTATATAAAAACAAATAAAAAATTTTTTTGAAGAATATTAATTTCTGTGTAGCTACAAGTTGATAAACAAGAAATTGGTTTGTTTCTCCACGTGGACAAGTTGACAACTGACACCTAACGTTGACAAATTCCTATCCATTTCTGGGTCGATAGTTAACAACGGTAGGTACATAGAGTTAATGTTTAATTGTTGGATCAGCACTATACGGTGAATTGTCAATGTCAGCGTGGTAAAACATGGATCTGGTCCGGGGGGCTAGCAAAAATGACAATCGAAAGTCGACAAATGCCATACAAAAAAAATGTATCGGGATGATAGAAACTTCGAAAATTCACGTGACTATTTTCATACACTAAGCCTCGCCAGCGTCTCCCGTCAACGATTGTCATCTTAGCTAAGCACCCAGATAAATTCGCGCGTTACAGCTTAATCGATTTAATCAATGACTTCGTTGACGATTTTTCCAGCGATGTAGCCGCTGACGCCACCAACTACGCCGCCAGCGATGCCGCCGACCACGGCCCCGCAAGCGGCCCCCGGCGGTCCCCCGCAGCACCCGATGTAGGCCCCGTACGTAGCACCAGCGCTTGCACCTGTAAAATAAATTTCTGCATAAACTGTGCTATAACGTCAATGTGGAGAAGATAGTATGTAAGGGAAGACCGTCTACAAGCTCCTGCATTTGTACTCATACTTCACTTACAGAAGGTCGGTAGAAGAGAAGGAGTGAAGCTCTTCCTTTCTGACCGTGTCTAAGCGACGTACGACAAATACGAGTTCTATTTGCAAGTTATCTGGCAACTACCTACCAGGTATCAAGCTAAACAAAGTTTACTTATTTAAGAATAAAATCGTAAATAAACTAAGTTCTCCAACCTCTCGTTTGCTGAAAACTTAAATAATGATGATGGAGTTCGGTAGGAGTTGTTGGTCAGAGTCGTGAAATACTCTTCAGCAACCCCAAATTCATTTGGCTTTTACTATCGAATTAAAGGGGTATTTTTTTCAAGTAGGTAGAAATAGTACTAAATCATTATTTTATAATTAAAAAATCCCCAAAACGGTAGGTATGTGGAGCAGCGAGGTAGAATAGAACCCAAGCTCCGATGGTCAAGGCCGCACAGAGATGAACCGACGGTATTAAAACGTTTCCTGACCGGTGGCATGGTGACAACTCTGCAGTATGACATATAAACATTAATAAAGTATCAAGACAAACCTTATTGGCTTAACGATACTTTTGTAATTAAGTTTAGTATTGCGTTGTAATTACCTGAATACATAAAAAAAATATGTTGTATCCGGTCATAAATGAAAGGTGAATAAGGATAAAAATAAGTTATTTTTCATTCCTAAAGTTAAGAACTGGAATTCGGTATGGGTTGCTGGAGAGATGCTCTACAGCAACCCCAACTTCATTTGTCTTATACTGTTAAAGTATAGAGGTATTTTTTTAAGCAACTGCAAATTAAGGACCAATAGTGCACTAAATTCTAATATTATAAAAAAATCGGCCAAGTGCGAGTCGGACTCGCGTACGAAGGGTTCCGTACCATTATCTATAAAAACGGCAAAAAAATTACGTTTGTTGTATGAGAGGCCCCATAGATATTTATTTTATTCTGTTTTTTAGTATTTGTTGTTATAGCGGCAACAGAAATACATCATCTGTGAAAATTTCAACTGTCTAACTATCACGGTTCATGAGATACAGCCTGGTGACAGACGGACGGACGGACGGACGGACAGCGGAGTCTTAGTAATAGGGTCCCGTTTTACCCTTTGGGTACGGAACCCTAAAAATGACAAAACGTAATGTGGGGTTTGCTAGACATCATGACGTAATACCGTAATACCGTACCATACCTTTAGCGCCGCCGTATCCGGCCCCTGCGACGGCGGTGCCGGCTTCAATTGCCGTCTTCCTCTCTTTGTTTCCTTTACCCATTTCTGAAAAAATACAGATACATATTAAGGGTTGCTTGATATGGCCGCGAACATTCTACATCACAGATACATCTGAGCTAATAAAGACATTTTGACATTTAATTTTTACATATACGGAATACCTGTCACGTAAAATGTTTGAAGACATTTTTTGGAAAAAAAAATTGATACAAGCTTTTATCGCAGACTGTACTTTTCTTTCAATACAGAGAGACAATTCTAATAAGCACAATGTGGTTGCATTGCTTTACCACAGAGTTCTATGATCGCCTCCTGTGTCCATCATCAGATCAATTCGATGGTACAGTCACGTTTAAAAATATCGCCACGACCAAAGTGCCAACAATATGTATATACACGAACTTATTGCCCATATATTAAGGAAATGTATATATATTTTTAGCACTTTGTCCGTATCAATATTTTTAGACGTGTTGTTAACTGACATTATGTATTTGAAGTTTCGGCTCAATCGAATCGACTGCCTGAGTGACGTCGTGGCGTGGTGCGGAGATAAGTGTCTGAGTGACGTAATGGCGTGGCGCGGAGATATATAAGCGGAGATAATGAGTCATCAAATAATTTATGAAAATCTTAGTCCAAATTAAAATATCAAAGATGATATTCATCATGGAGCATCCAATATATTAAGCGACGCCTTTAAATAACATAATTATTAGAGAACAATCTGACAAAAATGCATTATTGACCTAAATAAGTAAATCCCTAAAGACAACCAAATACCTACAAACTAATTGTAAAGTATACGAATATTGCGCAACATAAAGTAACAACCTAAAATAGGAACTTTATAATGCAACCCCATGACTTTTTTTAATTAAACCTTTATTTCGACAACGTCCAAAATAATAGTGACCTTTGCCCCTCATTTTGCATTTTTTTCTAGCGTATATAAATAATAAGTAGAATAATGATATAAGAATAGTGTTTTGTTCGATTTAATTTAAGTGTTAAAATTTAATTACAATTAAAAACTTACTGTTCAGATAATCCTTCTGGACGTAAAGTTTCACTGGTAAATAACCTCAAATATAAAAACTGCGCAAGAGCAGAGCCCGCTCTGGCCGCGTTCAGAGTTCAGACTACGCCCAGGCTATTTTATCCATATTTCATCAGTCCTTTGTGTCGGATGCGGGGACTACCCGAATATTCCGTTCCACGAAATACCGGAACAACTTTACCAATTCATAAAAAAATAACTTAAATAAGTAAATGAAATTTACATTTGATTTTTTTTTTTAAGTAAAACTAAAATAATTAGTAGATATTTATTTATATTTTAATATACAGATACTGTTAAAGATGTTATAATATTTATTTTAATATAATGTGAATGCTGCGTTAGTGCTGCCATAATTACAAGCCATTGGATCATGCTACCATAGACAAAGTATTTTTTTAACTAGACTGCTTTCTTGCCTGCAAACCTACCTAGCGAGATAGTTCGAGGGAGATGGGAGACAACTGTTTCTTTCTACCAGGGTGCCCACGTTAATTTTTCAACTAATGTACGGATCTACGGTTACATTTTTTTAAAGAAAACAAAATAAAAAACCAATAATAATAATAATAACATATGATCAGGGCGGGTGCCATAGTCACCTCTATAGTCTCGGTTACCAGTCCACTAGCAACTCAACCCAATAGCCCGGTTTCTTTTTGTACCTTTTTTTTACAAATAGTCCTACACTAGCCTGGGCTTGTCCGTGGGTGCACTGCTATAGTGTGAACAGGGATAATCGTCGGTTGGTGTCACAATACTTTTAGAGTAAATTGTCTTATTACAAGGGGCCTCTACGTGTTGGCTTCGGCCCCACGCACGCCTTCAAAATGCTCGGGACCCCATGGTCCCGAGAATTTGTAAGAGACATACAAATAATAATAATAATTTAATCAATTGTTTATTTTTCTTGTATATTTTTACTGAGGTGTGCCAATAAAGAGTATTCTATCTATCTATCTATACCTATACCAATACCTACGGCCGTCTGTTACGTACATTACAGCTTAAACAATGAACAGAGAAGGTAAAGGGGAATACCCGTCGTATCTTTAGAAAATGTTGCCATATTTAAGATTCGTTTATAGCTTTATCTTGATCGCCTAATCACCTTGGCACTTTTCCATTAGATATTAGATCATACTCGTTCGCTGGTTAACGTAATCTCAAGATCTGGCGCTGTACGCTGTACTTTTTTCTTGTACGAAAGTGACTATTTTTTGAACTCTCCACCCCCTGGGGGAACTATATTGAAATTGAAATTGAGTTGAAATTGATTTATATTGCCTAAAGGAATTAATGCAACTTATATTTTTCTTCACCAAAGAACTACTGTTACTGTAAATAATCATTTTTTCATCAATTCTCATTTTAAAACGACATGAACAAATGACATGACATTTGGCATAAAATTTTGAAGGTGGTGTAAAAACAATAAGAGCATCCTACGAATTATAGGAGACAGGGTTAAGTCTCCCGACTTGTGGCACTGCGTGGGATTGCATTCTCCTGTCAGTGTTTTTAGGGTTCCGTACCAAAAAGGTACTAAAGGAATCCTTATGGTGCAACTCCGTCCGTCCTATTCTAAATATCTCGAGAAGTACTTAAGCTATCGATTTGAAATTTGGAATAGTAATGTATAACGCTAACCCAAACATATTGGAAGTGTAACCTACTAACCTTTTAGTTTTTAGAGTCCAACCAAGCCAAATTGGCGACGATTTTGATAGCCCGGCCTGTGTAAGTGTTAAGTAAACGTAAATTATGACGTTTAAAATAACACTTCCAATGTCTGGGCTGTTAAAATTGCTGCCAACTTATCTTGGTCTGACAGTTCTACTTATAGAATTTGTCCATGGTTACATGAAATAAAAACATATTCATTCATTCAAACAAACTTCTACTCATTCTAATTTCTTAGTTTTACAATTTTTTGCAACGAAAACTAGTACAAGATGACAGCCGTTGATAGAAAACGCCAATCAAAACATAATGTATGGAAATAGTCACGTGACTTTTCATAGCATCTGTCATACCGATACACTTCATCTTTTCGTTTAGCGTTTCTCGATGTACGATTGCCATCTTGGCTAAGCCCCCAGATATGATACTTAAATGTTCATGTCAAATTTCATGTTATTTCTTAAAGTCGCTTTAAATAACGCTAGTTTTACCTAAATTGTTAATTACAAGTACGCTCATGAAATACTTCTGAAGTGTATACTTAGCCGTGTTTTCTTATATTTCCACATGTATATGGAAGGTTGAATTAAGGAATGGAATCTCCATAGGCAGAACTGTTGCAAAAGTGTACAGCTGTTAAATAATAGTTCCAAAACTCTCCAGACTAGCGCTAGAGTAGCGAGAGAGAACCTAGACGTTATTGACGGTGTAAAGTGCGCTGTCTATGATTAGAATTTTTTTTTTCAAATATTCTAGGTATTGTTGCGGCACCTATTTAAAGTTTTTTGAGGGACACATTTTAGTACATGGAGATTTCGTTCCTAACTCTACGTTCCATAGTACATGTATTTTACTTTCTTCGTACTTATTCGACATGAAAAGTAGAGTGTTTCGGGTGAAAGGGAAGAAATGGGCGCCTTTCAATCTCTTGGTTAACAATGTACTATAGATGGCTATGAAATGAAGCAACATTTTAAATTTAAAATATAACATATAATTTATAAGACACCTTTATAGCTAAAAGTAATGCCAATAAAAAACATACATGATTTGTTTTCGTAAAATCTGCAGAACACATCAAAATATTTTGATACCTAAATATGTACTTTAATTTGTATTTTTAAAGAGGTCACACTCCTATTTATAAATCATAAACTGAAATTGATGTCATATAAGTAGTTACCAAAAAAATAATGACAAAGGCCTCCAGTGGCGGAGGCCGGATTCGAAACGGCGGCTTCATCTTAAATATGTGCTATTTATTGCAATTTTGGCCATTTTTGACCCCCCTGGTAAGAAAAAATAAGAATATGCCAACCCCTCCCCTCTGTTTAATATTTATTACGTAAGAATCTAAAGTACCTAATTTTGGACTTTTTGTAATTATCAGTTTTGATTTCATCTCGAAATTTTTCTTTGTCGTTCATCTTTACTTAAGATTTTGATCTCAAAACCCACTCGGAAAGTGGACCTTCCACTAGAAGATCACTGTAATAATAGGTTTTCAAGGTATAATCTTAACTTTGCGCATGTTTGGGCGGTGGGGCGACACTCCTCCTTTCGGGCATTCTCGGCTCCGTTCGGCTCAGCATTGCTCCGAGCAATTATTAGGGTTGGCACAACTTGACGTCCCTATGCGTGCATAACCACAGATAATGACTTGAATTTCCCGCCACTTTCCCGAATGAAGGTTGAGGGAGGCGATGGCTGAGATACACGTCATACTCGTGAACGGGTGCTGTTTGTGGAGACCGGTCTGTTTAAGCTTACACGGGCTACATGTTATGTTATAAGTATGTAACTTTACTTTTGAGTGGCATTAACGTGAGACACTTATCATTCGGTTCTTGTCTAATTTAATTTTTTGTCTTTTAATTATTTATATAAGAATTCAAGCCTTGGAGACCCTCTACATCTCTAAGGATAATTTAATATCTTTTTTTATATTTTATCTTATCTCTGACACTTAGAGACTTATACATCTCTAAAGAATTTTAGTATTTGTTGGTTTTATTTTTTTATCATAGTTTTTTTTTGTGTAATTTGACATTTATTTTTTATTTCATCGATTCCATATTTGTAATTTTTATTGTTTGTAAAAATGGACATGTAAAAGTGCCTCTGTGGCCTATTTGCTGAATAAATGTTTGGTATTTGAATTTTGGCAACCCTAAATAGCCGAAAGGAATAGTGCCATACATTAGAAATCATGCTGTTACCATGATTCGTCCCTGAATCGCTGTCAAATTTCGGTTTTGTAGGACGTGTCGTTTCTGTACGATAGTACTATTTTATATTCTGTTCTTTGGGATCTTACGTATGAACGGCCCCTTATGTGGCTTACGCCTTGGAACCCTTAGGCTACCCTGGCACTGAAAGACTTTGTCAGTTTTTGTTTGGTATATGACATCTATTTTAGTTAATAATTTACTGTTTGCATAATCTGCAGAGCAATGTCCTCATTTCTTCTTGCTGTTAGCGATGGCAACCGCAGTCCCGCCCGTTATCGTGCCCACCGCGGCTCCAAATAAGCCGCCAATGGCCGCTCCTGGCGGTCCCGCGACGACGCCTCCGATCGCCATCCCAGTGTAGGCACCCGTTGCTAAACCTAAACACATCAACACAAACACAATTTAAGTTCGATTCTAAAATAAACAGGATCAAGGGATATGGAGCTAGAATGCCCAGAAGCGATTAGAGAGATTGTTATCAACTCATTTGCAAGAAAGTGTGGGCATAGCGTACGGTTGTATAATGTCAGCGGCCGATCGTAAGGTCAGGCAGATCGTAATATCCCTGTGTAATGTTTTGACGAAAGTCACATTAAACCAATAGATAGGTATAGGTAGGATAGATTCGTTAGGTTCCTTCAAATGCCCGAAGGGCAAACTGACTCAGGGAACGAGACAAAGATTTTCACGTTTCATGATTTGCCTAGGAATTTCACGATCTGCCTGATCTAACGATTGGTTGCTGACATATATAATGGAAATGGATCCTTGCCTGGTCAATGGTGGTAGAGTGGATACCTACGCATGAAAAAAAATTGGCTGCTACCTACGTTTTACTTTCAAGATTTTTTTTTAACTGACAGACATTAAAGTTTGAAAGGAAACTCCCATAATTATGAATATGTAATAAAACTTTACTTATTCATTGTATTGTTTCTCGACACGAAAAGAAAGAAAAATAACGTGTCGTGTGCAGAAAATACACAAACAACCCACACAAAAAAATTTTTTGACGAATTTTACCAAAAGTCAAATATTCTTTTCCTAGAAGTACCTACCCTAAAAATATTTAATTTAATTTATTTATTTATTTAAATTTATTTTCCTTTTAATTTTTTATTTTATTTAATATAAAATATACAATAATATTTACTTATCTAGTGTACATTATAATCCAAGACGGTAAGAACAGAAAGACAAGATTGTTTTCTCAGCTAGATCGCTCACTTAAAACTTTAAAAACAAGCCGAGGCCTGTATAACTTTTATTTTTTTAATTACACTTTTTCTTTAGTATCACGATATAGATAATTACAACATAACTAATTAACTATGCCTCCTTTGAAGAACTCGCATTTATGGCACGTAGAAAATTAATTTACCTATTTTTACCTATTTCCTATACTTGACTACAGAGCCCCCAGTGTAAATTTATGCGAATTCGTGACGTGACGTACGCGTTTGCGTTAAGTCTCATTTAGTATATGATTTAGAAACAGCGCGCCAAGCGGAACGTTTTGGAAACTCAAAATCCCATACAAAATGAGACTTAACGTAAAGGTACGTTACGTTACGATATCGAATAAATTTACACTAGGGGTACTGAACCCTAAAAATACTCGTACTAGTAAACGGGTCCACTGATTACCAGTTCCCCGGACGATATCGCCCTGTCAGTTATTCGCAAAAGCTGACAACTGCGAATAACTGTCAGGCCGATATCTTCCGGCGAACTGGTAATCAGTGGGCATCCCCAGACAACGTACCAAAAGTTGCACCGTTCTTAATGGCCTTTTCTTGATCCCCCATATCTGTAAGAGACGACATATTTTTTAATATTATGAACAACATTCGCCTGTTTCAAAAACCACGTGTGGCAAACCTTTTCTGTGTGGAATTGAATTAGCTTTCGTCTCGCCTTAAGGGAAGTTAGAACAAAAAGTTGATATTTCCTAACAACTGACAGGCCGATAGCGTCCGGCAGACTGTTGGGCCCCTTTAGCCTTACACAATATTCACATAAAACCCATAGTTTCTGAGAAAATTATTATAAACACAAAAAAACCGACTGCTTAAAAATAATAAATCAGACTTTTTAGTTTTAGTTGTGGATATGTTACATATATTTTTGAAATGGTATTTTACTAGCTTTCATTTGATATCCCCCGCCCCCCTTTTTTCATTTGCGGGCTCCATTTCCAAAATGTATATAGCCGACGTCACTAGCATAATTCTGACGTATTCAATGTCAAAATCCGTCTAGCCGTTTGCTCGAAAAACATTACCCTCCTTCTGAGACAGTAGGGTAAAAAGAAAAAAAAAAAAGAAAAAAGGCGTTTGCTTTCCAATATGGTGTCTGATCACCGTGGTCCCCGAAGACCACGAAGCTCAAACTTTAAGACGTGCAAATAGGAATCCCAGCAATGTTATATGTCAGTTGAACCTCATTTAAAACCGATATACACATTATTAACTCCTATAGGTATTTCTCCGACATCCATTTTAGTAAATTTGTATTGCATATCAATGACCTAACTGTACTCATAGTGTAAATTTATTCGATAGCGTAACGTGACGTACGCGTTTGCGTTAACTCTCATTTTGTATGGGATTTTAAGTTTCCAAAACGTTCCGCTTGGCGTACTGTTTCTAAATCCCATACTAAACGAGACTTAACGCAAACGCGTACGTCACGTCACGAAATCGAATAAATTTATACTAGGGGCTCTGATGTATCTTTGAAATCCGCTTAATAGTTTAGGCACTAGAAGAAAAAATATGATTAACATACTAAAATATGGTTTTTGTTTAATGAAACAAATGTAAAGTTGTGAAGGTCTAGAGAAAGCTACTAATATTTCTTTTGAAAAAATCCGGCCAGTAGTATAGGACATGACGTATAGAATCATCAGTACTTACACCCATTACTTTTCTTTCTGGTTAAGTCACAGAGAATTTTCCCTCGAAAAGTATAAGCACTAAATATAGATAGATTCAGCAACTCCTACTTCTACTTTTTTCTGTACAATTTAATAATCTTTAACGCCATATTGTCATAGAGAACGTAAATTCAGAGTAAAACGCGAATTTCTCCAAGATGGTAAACATTTTCCAAGATGGCGGTAGTTGCTCGAGGTCCCCAAATGTCAAATGGTATGAGCATGAAGAAGGGACCTTTAATTAACGTATATACTAAATTTGTGACGTTACCAAGAAAAAGGTACCACATTATTGCTTACCATCAGGAAAATAATTGCTTGTATCTAAGAATAACCTGTCAGAGAGCGTCCTTATTACAAGCGACAATGTGGTACCTTTTGCTTGAAAACGACAAATTTCATGACAGTTCTGCATGCAAATGAAGTTGGGTGAGTTCCAAGGAAAAAATACTAATACTTAAGTATTCTTCTCTCTCTACTATTCTCAAATACTTATAAATAATAAATAAATAAAAAGGATTTTATTTCGGATAAAAAATCCATAGTTGTTAGTTACATTTTTACATTTTCATTTAACTTATAAAATAGTGTTAGGGGAATAACAAAATAATTTTAACCTAAATACATTGTTATTTCGCTACAGAGTGGAGTTTTGTCCACCGCTGCAGCAGAGGGGAGTCCCACCTGTCCAACAACGCTATCATGATACTGTTAGCGCTGCCCCGCCAGCGGCTAAGTAAAGAGGCGCACCGCTTCCGCATGATAGCCGCAAAGCCGTCTTACTTATAGGTAATATAAACTTTGTTTAATATAATACCGTTGCCAGAAAACTCACAAATTAAATCTCGGCACTGAAATTGGTGGTATCGTGGTACCAAGACGAGAAATAACCATAGGTAATTAATTATATTATTACAATAGAATGCTCATGAAAGTATACGGTACGATTATGTGTACGGTCAGCTGCAGAGAAAAGACATAAGCTGACCGTACACATAATCGTGAACAAGGTAAAAATATACGAGTACTTAGCAAATACGTTGCGCTGTTGAGGGATTCGTATTAAAAAAATGTTTGTATAATATTTTTCTACGTAACGTAACGCTTATTTATAATTCGAAAAAAAAATGTAACATAAGTATCCTACGAGTATTCCAAACGATAGATTCGTTTTTAAAATGATATGGTGGAACAAAGAGACAACTATGCAAACAAAATTATACTTCATGAGCACTATACCAAGGTACAAAATTCCCTGTTAGCTTATTCTTATATCAACACTATCGGCACAACATACAGACCATACCATACTGATGTGAGTCATCAGACATCATCAGGCATCGTCGTGTTCTAAAAATATTCATAACTAGTTTTAGCCCGCAACTTCGTCTGCGTGGAAATGGAATTAATAATAATAATATTGAGTTTTATTCCCTACTTAAGAAATTATTGATTACTGATACAAATTTCTACCCTCCGTTTCACCCCCTTAAAGGATGATTTCTGGGATAAAAACTACTCTTTGTCCTTTCCCGGGACTCAAATTATCCCTATACTAAATTTCATCTAAATCGGTTCAGCGCTTTAAGCGTGAAGAGGTAACAGAACAGACACACACTTTCGTTCGCATTTGTAATATTAGTATGGAAGTATGGAGGATGATTATGAAAATGATATGTACATAAATTGATTGCTCAGTACACCTAGTATTTATCCTATAGGGACAATATTATCCAAGTGTCGGAAAGGCTAAGTGTATGCAACGACATAGACTGATATTCATAGAAACTGAAATTTGCTTCCAGATTTTTGTTTTTAAATACGGTCCTATATCTTTATCTATTAAATACTAAATATGTATATATTAAATACTAAACCCTAATTTTTTAGTAGAATTAAAGAATACATAAATCGATTAATTATTTATCTCATTAGACGGTCTTATTTGTTATTCGTTACGAATCTACATATCTAAATATAATTATAGGTAAAAGGATCAGGAAGAACGATCCAATCACAAACAATTTAAAAATCGCTATAAGAAATATCTAACTGATGTTGTGCAAGACATCGAAAACTTGACTGGAATAGTGAAGACTACGGATAATTTATTCAATAAAGTCGAATTCAATTTATTCAATGTTGTCTGAATGGAGACTGAACAATAATTAATAAACAATAATTCATATTTTTTGCAATATTTTAAATGAGCACTTACTTGTATATTATGCTCTGATGCACAAGTCTGATCAACAGTCGGTTCCACGTACAGCTCGCAACGATCTGAAATAGCTACACAATATAACCTCTTAATGTCCAAGTCAATGCGCGGGCGCTGCGTCATTTAAGCGCTTTACATAATAGCGTGTAAATAACGGGCGCGTTTTACTATGCTACAATTTACAATATATATAGCTCTCTTTTTAACGAATATGGTTAGAAAAAACAGGTAACCGGCGAATTTGTAACTAACTTCAGTTTAAAACAGGCCTTTTATGAATTCTAGGACATTAGAAAGACTAGAGGGCCTGTGAGTACAGGGCTTTAGATTTTACAGATGTGGCAACATTTGAGCTATATTGCGGGGGTTCCCTGTTCTGTTAACAAGCTAATCAACGTACGTCCGATAAGAACGCGGCTATGGGTTAGAGCGGGAAACATCGTTCGGCACATGTAAATTAGTATTTTTACATGAAGTATCGTATCCAACATAATTCTATATTCTATATATATAAATGCACGTGTCCTGACTGACTCATCAACGCAGAGCCGAAACTACAAATGCTAGAAAGTTGAAATTGACACACTAGGTTACACTTAGGTACAAGAGCTCAGAAGCGATTTTGAGAAATTCAAACTCTAAGGGGGTTAAAAAGGGGATGAAAGTTGTATGGGGTTCAAGTTTTATTATAAGCTAGGAACTTGACACTTTGTAAAAAGGGATTTTATTAAAATAGAAGAAAACGTAATTTCAACGTTCTTGAAAATTCGTCCCTCAAACTGGTGAAAATGGGGTTGAAAGTTTGTATGGAGATCAAACATTTTTTTGAGTGCAGGACTTGAAACTTTGTATAAAGGCATATTGTTAGTATTGGAAAAAAAAGAGTATTTCAGCGTTTTGTAAACTCATCCCCTAAAAGGGTTAAATGTAGGTTGACAGTTTGTATGGGGTTCAAAATTTAGTTTAACCTAGGAACTTGAAACTTCATAAACAGATATTTGATTAAAAAAGAAGAAAAATAATTTCAGTGTTTTTTAAAATTCATCCTTCAAGGTGGTGAATAAGGGGTTGAAATTTTGTATGTAGATCAAACATTTTTGTGAGTGCGGGACTTGAATCGTTGTATCACGACATATTATTAGAATGCAAGTAAAGTTATATCAGCGTTTTTAAAAATTCATCCCCGAAATGGGTTAAAAAGGGGTTGATAATTTGTATCAGGTTTAAAATTTAACTTAAGCTAGGAACTTGTAAATTGGTACTTCATTAAAAGAAAAGAAAACTATTTTAAGAGTTTTTGAAAATTCATCCCCCAAGCTAGTGAAAAAGGGGTTGAAAGTTTGTATGGAGGTCAAACATTTATTTGAGTGCGGGACTTGAAACTTTGTATATGGGCATATTATTAGAATAAAACAAAAATAATTTCAGCGTTTGTAAAAATTCTTCTCCTAAAAGGGTTAAATAGGGGTTGAAAGTTTGAATCCATTACAAATACTTTAAAACTTCATAGAAAAACATGATGGAAGATTAAAAAAAGTTATTTTAACGTTCTTGATAATTCAATCCCTAAGGGGGTTAAAAAGGAGATAGAAATTTATATGTGGTATTCTTTTAAGCTAGGAACTTAAAACTTGGTAAACAGGCATTACCTCTATATAGAAATAGACGAAAACTGAGACATATCACCTTTTTTGACAATTCATTCCCTAAGTTAGTGAAAAAAGGGTTGTAAGTTTGCATCGGGAATGAATTTTTTTGTAATTCGTGATCTTGAAATGTCGTAAACAATAAGACACAATAATAGGAAACAAGAAAAGTGATTTCAGCGTTTTTAGAAATTAATTCCCCAAGGGAGTTAAAATGGCGTTCATTGAAAGTTTGTATTAATCCCCTAAATTAGTGAAAAAAAATTGAAAATCTTCTTAAAGGATTGAGAGGGATTATATCGAGAACAATTTTTTTACTTAGGGGCTTGAAACTTCGTAGGTTGTGTCAGACAAATCTCATGCGTTGTATAATTATTAACAAGTGATTAACCGTCCCTACTGCTACCTTTTGCTGCATAATATTATATGCTCATGTATATAACCACTAACATACAAATGCATGCGTTCGAAGTCGCGGGCAACAGCTAGTATATATATATATATAAATGCACGTGTCCTAACTGATTGACTGACTGCAAATGCTATAATATTGAAATTTATACACTAGGTTGCATTTATAAAGAGTACAAGAGTTGAGAAGCAATTTTGAGAAATTCAACCCCTAAGGGGGTTAAAAAGGGGATGAAAGTTTGTATGGGGTTCAAGTTTAATTTTAAGCTAGGAATTCAAAACTTCGTAAAAATATTAAAATACAAGAAAACAAATTTCAGCGTTTTTGCAAATTCATCCCCTAAGGTGGTGAAAAAGGGGTTGAAAGAAGAAAATGCCTAAAAACATTCATTATATAACTAGCTATTTAGTGTACTTGACATACAGAAAAATAAAGGATAACCGATCCAAAATCATATAAATGGTTAATTGTGAGCACGCTTAGTCCACCCAATTCTTTCGCACAAAACGCGCCATAGCGCTTTTATCGTTAGTCAAAACCAGTCCCATTTAATATCAGAACCTGGATCAAAATTCTTTTCGTTCCTGGGTCAAAACAAAGTTATATACAAGCGTCAATTTTTCAATCTCGCTTGTATCTCAAAAATATTATTCGAGTTCTCGATCAAGTTTGTAAAGTCCGATATTTTCTGTCAACGAGATTGAATCTCGAAAATCCGCTCGAGATTTCACGAGATCGAGATGACATTCCCTAGATGGGATACCTAATTAAGATTTAAATAATTGATCCAGCTATCGATTGAAGTATACATTTATTCAAATTACACTGTTTCAATATAATCACTTTATTTATTAAGTAGTTCAAAGCAACAGATGGTCACGCTTATCGTTCTTTATCTCTATGCATGTATATATTTATATAATTCTGTTTGACATTCCGTACGTATGTGTCGTAGTCTCGTCTGCTCCTGCAAAATAAACATATCATCAATATGAAGTGAATTAAAACAGCTTATTTTGGAAACAAATTAAATTGGGGGTGCCTCGGCAAATTCTACGAGCGGTCACCGAAGGGTTAAAGGGGAATACAAAATTGTGAAAATTCGCGTCACGTAGTATTATTTTCCCTTGATCCTTAATCTGGGGGCATTACTTGGCGGGGGCCAAGAGGAGTCAAGCCAAGCGCAAAGGCACTACCTACCTTTTCTCGAAGCGCTTTGACGTCTTTTTAAACCCAAGGGTTTGAATTATACCAGATAAACAAAATTCTCGCGATAAGATATTTAAAGTGAACTTATGTACTTTCGATTTTATTCATAAACAAAAAACGATTTCGTCACTGACTCATTCAGTCATCAAAACCCTGAAGTCCTAGAAAGCTGAAATTTGGTATGTAAGATATAATCAGTACACAAATAACAAAAACATTCT
Organism: Cydia pomonella; assembly: GCF_033807575.1. Classification (NCBI taxonomy): domain Eukaryota; kingdom Metazoa; phylum Arthropoda; class Insecta; order Lepidoptera; family Tortricidae; genus Cydia; species Cydia pomonella. The sequence goes on from NC_084726.1 coordinate 7,534,290, forward strand.
AAAATTTTAATTTTTTAGGCCCTAAAGGACGTGAAAGGAGGGCTGGAATTTTGTATGGGGAATCAATAACCGCTGAACGGATTTAGTTGAAATTTGGTATTTAGATAGTTTTTGTTATAGGGAAGGGGACATAATAGTTTCAACCCCAAAATCACCCCGTAAGGGTGAAAAGGTGAAAAGGGCGTCAGGGGGAAAAGGGGATTGAAATTTTTATGGGGAATTAGTAAAAACACATTGTATAAAAGATGCCTCAACTCTTTAAATTAGGGGATGGAAGATTGTCATAAGCATCTTACAAAAAGAAGCGAAATCCCACCAAAAACATTTTCATGGAAAATGTTGCCAAGACGAAACCACTCGCACTGTCAAAAATTTATCAGTTCTCTTGTAGAGCCAAGCTTCTAACTCTACAACTTCTACAAGCCTTAACTTCACAAACTCTACACCTTAGTCAAAATATGTGGCCGTTTCGTTACTACAAGAACTCTCATAATAAAAAATAATGAATAGTGATGATTTTTCACCATACGCCCATGTCACGGTAACGATACGACCAAGCCAAATATTAAGCTAAATTGTGTGGAATGCCTTAAACCTACGTTAATCCTGATGGTCATCCCTGACGGCTTGACGGCTGACGAAGTATCCGACAACGCCGCCGACGACGGCGCCCGCCGGGCCGCCGGACAGCCCACCCACGGCCGCTCCCACAGCCGTGCCGGTCGCTGCACCGACCACTCGCTGAACCGGCCTAGCGACACCTGCACCTTCACAAAACAATATTTCAATTTAAATCACGGCAAAATTTCTCCAAGCCGATAACTGGCGGGAAAAAAAATGTCTTTTGCCTACTCTGTCAGTGAGTGTAAGGGTAAAATTGTATACCTAAAGTACGGTATTTACCTATTCTGATACCATTATGAATGACTTCTCCAACGACGGCATCAGGTGCTGCATTATTCGCGTCCCCTTCCATATCTGAAACCAAAGAATGTATACGATGTTATATCACCACAAGTTAACTCTACTTATCATGACAAAGTGTAATAGTGTCATAAGATGATGCGTAAATAAGCCAATAAATTAAAGGAGAATAAAAGATATGGCGCGCAAAACGTATCACTTTTAGCGCACATCATAGAACAACAATGACTCATTCCGAGCATGATAAATGTAAAATAATAAAATATTGTGCAACATAACCCTCACCGTTTGAAATTGCTTGATTATTATTAAGATTCGAGATTATAGGTTGTGTTTATCTCAATTAGAGATATTATCAATTAGAGACAAAGTATTTTTTACATTTAAAATATTGTTAACGATGTCCTGATATTCCGTGAAACGGAAAACGATTATCAGGCCCGAAATCGGGACTGATTTCGGGCTTGATATCGAGAAGGGTGGATGTAATTGGCGCAATACTTTTTATGAATGCGAAAAACACGAAATACAGATCTTTCTTTTTTATTGAATCTATATATTCTTTTTCTTTTGTTATTGTAGTAAACGCGCCCGATTAGTCATTAATATAGCACACAAATATCATACTCCTATACTCCCGTCATACGATTTACAACAGTTATATTGACAAATACAACCGAAAAAAAGTACCTCGGTAGGTATAGGCATTTTTTGGCTAATAAGACACATTTTCGATTTAACCTCTTCTGATTATAGAATAAAATAAGTATTTGGCACTTTTCTTTCCACGGGCAATTAGTGCTCATCGAGACAATTCTAAAAACCCCAAACACAATTAGGTCGCGTTGTTTTATCACAGAGTTCCTATCGCCACCTTCTGTCGGGTTATTCCCACTACATACATAGTTACATTTGTAATAAATAAACAAACAAACTGGTCAAGCTAAATAAAACCGATTAATAAAAACACTTACCGCAATATTACACAATTACACTAAATAAACAAATGCACTCCGTTGGCGAGTGGTTTAGTCGACATTCCGCAGACACTGAAATAATACGTAGATCAGTGTTGCCAGGTTAGTGGAAGAGAATTATCGTATTTGAGTTCTAAAATTATCGATCCGATGAAAAAAATCGTATGCCTGTCAAAACAGCACTACCCCTAAAATTTCTTGCAAAATAAGCTATGGTCCAATGTAAATTTTCGTCTAAAATGCTAAAACATCAGTTTAATATTTTTATATGTTTGTGACAGATCCGAACGGCTTACAGGAAATTTCGACATTTTTGACTGACACCAAGAAGCCGAACACCCAAAAGGTGGCTAATTGTGGCCAATTTCTGAGGGAAAGTGTCGTATTTTGCTTCAAATACGTACGACAATGCTTTTTGGAACGTACATCGTACCGGAGCCCAAATTATCGTACATGTACGATAATTATCGTACGCCTGGCAACACTGACGTAGATAATTATAAGTAACTACTACGTAATACATACTATACTTGTATGTGCGTAGCATATATATGATATCAGTCTGTAGAAATAACCTCGATAGTTTCGCCCGGTGTTGCCATTTCAAAATTAATAAACATGCTAGAGTCGGACAATCTAGTTAGTGCTTCTGAGCATTTTTCGCAAGTCGACCACCATTGTGCCTATAGACACGCAAGTCTAATCGAATTCTGCATACCATGTGTAATGATTGCATTGCCATCATTAATGTCAAATTTCTATGAAAATATGTCGTTAAATAATGACACTCCTTACTTTGTTATGTCGGTGCAAAGTTAGCTTAAGGTCAGTCCAGACGTAACTATTTTTTCCCTGATCTGATAAAATTGTCTGCTGAAATCAGGTGGTGTGAACGCAAAAATGAAATTGGCTCACATTCGATTGTAAGATTACGACTGATCAAACAGAGGTACGGACGAAAGAATGCCAATTTTCGACACTAGTTTGCGCGTTTGAGAGCATTTGTTTTATTTTGATCTAAGATTGGTGATTAAATTGTGTACATGTGGACGCTAGATGAAATTGACGCCAATTTATTTTCAGATAAACTTGGTCAATTTGATCATTCCCTCTGGATGGGCCTTTAGACACACTTTATGCTCACATGAATGACAACTTTTGTTTTAAAATCTGTGTATAATTCAACTAACACACATTTAAACTTACACATTAATAAATATTTGTAAAGCGCTTCACACATGTTACTTAATTCAGAATCCTAAATCGTAAGTGTAACCGCCTTTATATAGGAAGAGTCTGACTGCACTAAATAGGATTTTTTTGGATCCTAGTTAGGCAGCCAGCTAGGACGACTGATTTGTAAGGTGTGTGAAGCGAGACCAAGAAAGATTTAAGTATTTTTGTACTTATAAAAAAAACAACATATTTATTCCTATTTTTTATTTCATACAATCATCATAATGCTGCAAGAGCAGTAAATAACTACTTATTTTTTCCACCCTGGCCCGAAGCCCACCCGACAAGAGATCCAATAACTCCGGCCACAGCACTACCAGCAGCGAGTACAGCAACACCAGCTACAGTTGGCGGCTTTTCAGAAGTTTGGCCAGGTGTGGGTGGCATTTCTGAAATAAAGTAATTTACAATAAGTACTTTGTAAAAAAAAAAAAAAATTTTATACATGATTTATCGCGGACTGTATTTTTCTTTCAACAGGGAACTAATACTCATTGAGACAATTCTAACAAACCCAAACAAACACATTGTTTTACCACGGAGATCCTATGGTTACCTCCTGTGTCCATCATCAGATCGATCGTACCATAATATTCCATTATCACCCAAGTATGTGACAAATACAAATGTATGTGAAATTTAAGTTCAATCGAATAATTGGGAAGTTCGTCTAATTTCGCACGATTTAAATCGAACACATACCTTTCAAGTTAAATAAAAGCTTAAATACATTTTTTAATATAAGTTTCTGGGATTTAGTGGTCAAGGGTTCCTAGTATCCTTACAGTCTGGCTATGTTCATCTGTCTGGCAAATTCTCTCCCATCTCTATCTCTGTCCACCCGTCCGTTGCTTTTCGCTTCAACCCTATGGTGTTGGTCTGTCATCGAAAGTCTTTAAAATAAAATAAGGATCCAGAATAAATATTTTTGATGCCAAGTTGCCATACAAAATAATTTACAACATAATTTTGTATTTTCTGTATATTTAATAAGCTTTTTCTACTAATGGGAAAACTTGGACTTGCGACCTTTCGAATCGCTCTAACCGGTCCGGGGCCGTTAAGACAGAACATTCTTACGATAGATGTCGCTATGCGCCTCCCTAAGAACGTTTTCACATTTTCCGATCCGATATCGGGTGTCGGATATAGCTAAAACACCCCCCCCCCCCCCCCCCACACACACACACACACGCGCACACGCACACGGTCAGGGTAGATGGCGCTTTCTGGCAGTACTGGAGTAGCCTTCAATGCATGCATGAATAGTCAATGTACTACATTATAAAATAGTTATTAACATAGGTTTAGTAATAAGTATATACTATATAAAAACATGGAAATTTAATTCTGCAATAAATGTTTATTTATTTATATAAAACTGTCGGAAGCACCATCCGATATCGGATGTTGGAAGGTGTTCATGACAAAAAAGCCGCGGGAGAGTGCCATATGGCATGAAGTCCGTTTTTTAGTAATAATGATTTAGTAAATGCATAAATAAAAACAAAGGAGCACATATATTTTACAATCTACGTCCTTCCGACAGCCGACATCGGATCGGACAATGTGAAAACGCTCTAAGGCGTGTAAACAAAAAGGAAGGAATTGAGAAGCATGCTTCTGGTACCTAAGCCTTGGCAGATCAGTTGGTTAAGAGACATCGGATCGGTGTTTTTAAAGTTCTCAAGTTCGAATATAACTCGAAGCGGGGAATTTTTCCATGATTACTTTAAATAATTATAATTCTCTCTCTCTCTCTCTTTGATGAAATACAATAGAGGAAAGTATGTTTGGAATTAAATACACAATAAGAAATGCAATTATTTTCCTAAATGGATTGTTTCCAGCTGATCTGTAACCGTCTAAAGCAGGGGGCCTAGTCAAGGTGCAAATCGTTTGCGCCGTAGCGAACGAAACGCTAATGTCTCTCCGTCGCACTTATAAGGAAGAGTTATTGAGAGACATTACCGTTTCGTTCGCTACCTACCCGGCCCTAAGAAACTAGAGCTGTCCATCTTGTTGAATAAAAAAGGTACTCACTGTTTATTTTATCTCGTACTGAACAGAGTTGATTACTCGGTAGAACTGATTCTTCATGCCTCAGGAAATTGTTTATATACCTTCACAGATTACAAGAATATACTAATATATAGTACTTATATTTAGACGTATAGGTACTTACCCGGCACACCGATATAGTTTTTGCATGTGGCAACATGATCTGGTGATACTGCGGTTCTTCCCAGTTCCGATGGAAAGTTACTTTTGATCGGACTGACAATGAAGGTATAAGTTGTTTATCTTTATGAATTTCATGATCTAAAGAGTACAACCCGAAAATAGGTTTGTATTAGTTGTGTATAATGAACGGACATAAGTGTATCTTGTATACCTATATGGGAAATAAATAAATAAATATAAAAATATATAATGACTATATATTTGGCCAATCGACGCCCGGATGGCCGGTAAGTCAGCCGACTAGTGGAGTCGTACGTAGTGAGTAGTCTCTTAGAAACTCCAAGCACAATACAACCCTTTATTGCCTTTTGAGCAACATAGACATTTTGTATGACACCCGCCTTTTGCGAGATTGACATCTTAGTACGTTCTTGCATTGTACGAGGAATAACGAGGTGAATAGAAGAGAGCGCACTAGCTTTTCGGCATTCAAACACCAGTGTTTGCCATTCGCTTAGTCATGAGTCTCATCACTCGAAAGAGCAACAATCACGCAGTCTGGTGAATGTGTTTACAATGTACCACTATAGGCTCGATGACGATTTTTTCATTAATAGTATCAGCCGATCAGGTTTGGTTTTACGATTATGCATTAAAGCAATACAAAAGTCAGAAATGATAGTCAAAGTCCGACAGTCGTATTTCACTCATGAAACGCTCCTAACAAAACGATAGTTGAACGTGACGTCACGGTCCGACTGAGAATCCATCTTAATATTGAAAACAAGCATATTGCGATTTTGTTGGTCGTTTATATAAGTTTGAAATGTAAGGAATCGAATGGTATTATTACTTTTTACCTTTTTCAATGGAAAAATATCTGTATCTACTATAATTAGGGTTCCGTACCCAAATGGTAAAATCCGTCTCCGCTGTCCGTCCGTACTTCCGCCTGTCACCAGGCTGTATTTCATGAACCGTGATAGTTAGACAGTTAAAATTTTCACAGATGATGTATTTCTGTTGCCGCTATAACAACAAATACTAAAAAGTACGGAACCCTCTCGGTGACCGAGTCCGACTCGCACTTGTAATAAAAGAGAGTTTTTTAATGTTCATGTCACAGTTGTTGGATCTCCAAATAAATAAATAAAATAGTACATTACGATACAAGTGCGAAAAATAGGAAATTCGAAACGAGTGGCGATAAATTAAAACACGACCGAAGGGAGTGTTTTAAATCGACACGAGTTGCGAATTACCTATTCGCACATGTATCGTACAACGTTTTACAGTACATATGGCCCTTTAAATGTTCGACACAGTAACGTAATATGCTACTTCTCGCACTAGTGCTAAAAAGTAGCCCCATATGTACTGTAAACTAAATTTTGAAACTTTCTAGTCCTGTATTTTTTATCATTTCCATATGTAAGTATATTATTTTAATATACGTACATATATGCACATTATTGTGATACTTTGCTATATATTTTACTATAAAATACTTTAGTTATAAAATTCAACACGTGTCATCATCCCTAATGCAATATCTATCTTAGACTTTGTACCAATAATCTTTGAATTCTTATCAGATAGCGAGAAAGCAACCGACTTTATTCAAGTAAACATATACATCATGTCATTAACTACGACGTGTACTTTGAATCGTATAGTCATGTTAATAAAGGTTAGATTTGACAAATCTGCGCGTGATCGTGGATGACATGAAATATACTAATATACAGAACGGGGAATAACAGACGCTTCGTTTGACAGTATTGCCACAAATAGCACAACCCGATAACAAACCACGACAAGGGTACAATAATATTAATTTAATGACGAGTATATTCTTGCTTAAAATACATTTTGTTTAGTGGCTCACCTGAAAAGTTGTCTGTTATAACATTTTACGAAAGCTAGCAGTCCAGTCCTCTCTCCGTGTATCCTTGATGTTTTTTTTTTTTTTATATGGCTTACTGTTGATTGCCAGTGTCATGTCGATTTATATATGATAACAAACGTATTTCGGGGGCGCGAATTTTTATCAAACACAAGGTTGCTAATCCAAATGAGAATGTAGGAACGATAGTAAATTTAGATGTAAAGAAAAATCAAAACATTAGTACAATATATAAGTAACTAGGAATAAATGAGCCAATTGAAATTAAATCTTTAATTTGTTAAGATTACAAAAAGAAACTAGGGCCACCAAAGTGTCCCTATCCTTAATTTGCAACAACTCGAAAATGTGAGTAGGAAAAGAAACTTTTAAACTTAAGAGATCCACATAAAAATCATCATGTTTATATAAAGGACAAGCAAAGAAAATGTGATTTAAGTCACCTTCGTCTACTCCACATTCACACAGAGAGGAGTCTGGAACATGGATTTTTTTTAAGTGGGCGGGAGTGCAGCAATGGCCCAGTCTCATTCTTATAAATCCTTGATGTTAAAGAACAATATACTATAAAAAAAATTATTACGAATAAATACGTATGACACTGATGCGTCAAGGCGGTTAGTTTACTGTTTGTGCCAGTTGCGCGCCCCCTACGCAGAGGTTTGCATAATATTTATTAAGTTTGCATAATACCTATTGTAAAAACAGACTACTGCAAAAATAAGAAACAAAACGCCCTTAATAAATAAACATCGAGGTGCAATAAGCATAGAGATGAAATGATAGAGCCGGCAGATGACCGAACGAGATACTCTGATAAAACTTTCAGTAGGAGTAGCAGAGAAAGCGCTATGATTGTTTGTCCTTGTCAGTCTCATTTTTTTTTATTCCCCACCGTAAATTTTAGTACGGTTTATGGTGGGCAAGAAATAACCCGACCAAATTACGTAGGTTGTTTTTTAGTATGTTGTCAGGAATATTAAAACGTGTTTTTAATTTTGCGCATTGTTGCGTATTGTCGGTCCCTCACAGGCGTACGCGTATAACACATCTATGTGATCCTATAATCTATGATAAACATGGATAAACGATAAACAGTATATATGTATGGGCAACCGAAGCGCCGAAAAAAATTGACAGCTGTCATTCATATCGTATCAGTCATATTATGTCAATGTCAGACGTTCAATATCAAGGCGTATTATTTCAAGTAACCTTTTTTGTTGCTTACATTAACAATTTAAATAACATTATACGCGATTATAGCTGTAGTAACTCATTGTTTGATACCCCCAACCAGTAATCTACAACACCGATAACAGTCTTATAACATTGGACATTCGAAAACAAGTGTCCCACTAAGATGTCTTTAATGAAAAAGATCCAAATCTTTTTTAGTTATTGGTACCAAAGATATTTATTGGCGACTGAATTGTACATGGTGGAGCCTTGGGAAAAGGTTGTCATACGTATCCTTTTTAAAAATTATATTATTTTTGAAATCAAGCTCAGGTGAGAATGATTATCGACTATGAGTCATGACATTATGTATTGTTTTGTTTTTGAATATTGTTCGAGTAAAATACATGCTTATCTAACACTCATCAGGAATTATCTACTTAGAGCTGTACAGACAGACTGTAACCCAATTGCAATTTGTAAGGAAAGTGTGCGGTTCCCATGTAAATTGCAGACCATCTATACTGGCCCTTACTCTTTTTTTCAATAGTTATTATTGGCTGTGTTTTACCGTGAATTACTATCTATACTTGTTTTTTTTTAGCAAAAGAAAGAAGGTAAGCAATCTCAATGTTTCTTTTTAATGAAAAATACTTTGCAAATGTGTAAGAATTATACATAGCATATACAATCATATTACATTATTTTGGTTTCATAAGTAATGGTTACTTTTTTTAGTGTTTTTCAACAGAGACACATCAAGGTTATTCACACTTTTTCTAATGCTAAAAAAAACTAATTATTATTAACACATTCACTGCCAGATAACAACCGGCGCACTACCCCAGAAACCGGTGGTCTATAGCTGCGTACAAAACAACCCGCCCAGCGGGTTGTCCGGCATCTGAACAAAGTTCACGAGCGCCCACCAGGTGGGTTCCCGGCAGTGAATGTGTTAATGTAGAGTAAAGTATGATTACTAACTTATAAAAACGAGAGTTATTCACATATTAAGTTTTAATGTGTAAAAATCGTGAAATTTCCTGAACAATGGTGCAGATATTGTGTTTGCAGTCTTACTGACTCTCTTCTGGTGGTTCAACAAAACCCTAGTTATTGGCGGCATCTACAGTCTGAGAAACACTTCCAGCGTGCAAGCAATCTCATAAAAGTATTAATGATTGATACTAAATTTAATATTTCTCACACTGTTTAAGTTTGCCTCATATCTGAGGCAGTTGGTAAAGAATTTGTGTAATGATTTTCTAAAAGAACATAGCTGACTTTTGGGAAATAGGTTTTTTTATACCAAGTCAGGGGCAAACAAGCATACGGCCTGCCTGATGGTAAGCAGTAACCGTAGCCTATGAACGCCTGCAACACCAATGATATTACCCTGACTGTAGCCCCTCAGGTAAACCTCGGTAGGGAGCTCATTCCACAGCCGAAGCGTCCGCAGGACGAAATTCCTCTTTAACCACACAGTATGCAACCATTTAGGTTCTGGTGTGTCAAGATGAAACACACTGCATACGACTTGCGCAGACGATGCGACGAATTTTACCAACAATGGCACCGGCGTGTGTGCGCCCGCGCATGTTACTTAGCATAATACAAATCAGCCTCACGCAGTTAAACTTTCAATCTATGCATACCATCATAATTTCTTACCAACTGCCTAAGTTAATGGTAAACCTATTATTTAACAATCTGTTGGTTTAAGTATTAATATGAGCTTTTAGCACGTAGACATATGTAAGAATGGTGCTAGTTCAGTATTGTCACTCAGGAATTCAAGCCAATCGCGCATTCTAACGTCACAACGCATTGGTTGATGAGTTCGCATCACGCGCGCGATTGGTCGCAAATATGTAGTTACGTTAGACTGCACTATAGGCTCGAATTCGTGAGTGACACCACTGAACTAGCACCATTCTTAGTGCCTTAGATATAATTATGTCAATGTTTTAGAAAGCAGTTTCCTTTTTTTACCATAATGTAAACTAATACATTCCCTATGAGTGACAAAACAATATTAGGTATTAAATGCCTTAATTACAGGGTATTCCCTATTGTATAGATTATTATGTTATGTATAATACCTGCCTATTGGGAGCGTGCATGAACTGTAGGAGGCAGCACAGGAGTCGTCAGATTTTTGGCGCGAGACGTAAATAAATGTGATTTTTATTGTTCCGATGTAGCCCACAAGATGGCAGAACCTACTATGCGCAAGAAAACACGTGACGTGTAAATGTACATGTTTATGGTTACGATTCAGGCCACAAGATGGCAGATCCTCCAACGCGCACGGTCCCTATACCTACATTATATTTATCTTAACTGACAAATAATTAAGACATATTTTACTACTATATGTTTAATAACAAAACATGGAAAATTTATTAAAAAATTAAGAACTAATTGATGACTTTAACTTTAAAAATAACCTAGGGGTAGGTTATTTTATGTAGTAAAATGCAGAGAACATATATTGGTATTAATTAGGCTTATCATCACAATAGAATCGACTACAATAAAAGATAAGTTTTGCTGTACGTTTTACTGGTGTCTTCCTTTTTACAATAAGATTTTCTTTAGCGTAAAGATAAATAAAAGAGCGGTGAAGACGCTTATAATAAGCAACACTTTAGATCCTCCTATTTATTTTAAAATTAAAGAGTATGATCTATCTATACATACAGGGTGTCCCAGAAGTACCACGCCACACTGAAACCGGAGGTAGGTCAACTCCAGAGGAACACAACCAGCCTAACATGACCCCAGTAAAAGTTGCACGGTTTTCGAGTTATTAGCAAAATTAAGAATTTTGATAAATTTCCTGTTTTTTAACATTTTTAGTACCAGCATCAACTTAAAACGCTATTAAAAATAGTTTATTTTTATTTTTTTAAATAGCTGTTTAGTTAATTCAGTAATGCAAAGTGCTATTTCGTCTGTCACTAATGTAAAATGCTGAAAAAAAGACGATTACTCTTGATTTAAATTATCAAATAAACATGAATGTCAACTTTGACCGCCTACCATGGAAAAAAAATATTAGAAAGGAAAAAACAAATAAAAATACTAAATTAGGCATGTTATGCAGATTTAGAAATGGTATGACACTTGTACCTTCTGCGATAACATGAGGCATTCTTATCACATTAGCGATAACCCATCCAACGAACTTAAAACTGGAATTCCGAAAGCAGTCGCAATAATGACCCATTTGTTATCTGATCAAATGATTGTACCAAATGCGCAAGCTATCATTGTTAAGTAAAAACATCATTAGTGCTACTTCTAATCGTATTGTGCATCGTGGTCTTTTTAATCTTTATCTCCCTTTTGAAATTGACCAACAATAGCTCTCCCTCTGACGCACATGTTAATTTCTCAAGCCTTCTCTTAGGCTGTGTCTTATCTCATTAAAGAAAGGGGGGATGGAGTACATGAGTATTAGTAGTTATTAATAGCAGTAGCTTATTAAAGCCACATCAGTTGATTATCTTGCGCTTTGTGCAATACCTGTGTTCTCTGTTATTTCTGTATTCCTGCTTTCTTAAACTTTATCGACTTGGCTCTGCCCCGGACTCTGATTTGCTATTTTTCTGGATTGTTTATGGATCTGAACGACAACTTGGCACCCCTTGGACACTGATTAACAACAATGGCGAATCACCAGTACCTGCATAGTGAATACGCTGACATGCACTTGATTTATGGCGAAACAAGGAGGGTTTCAAATCAAGGCAATGTTTCGTACAACGCAAGATTGGCAGCAACATTGTACGCAGACCGATATCCAAATCGTAATCGACCGACGCATGAAGTTATTTTAAGAGTTGTCAACGCATATCGAGAAGGAAGGCTACCCGGAGGAAATGGCCGAGCAGGAAGACCTCAGACTGTCGACGACGATGCGGTATTGGAAGAAGTACGAGCGGAGCCAGGGACTTCTGTGCGGATTGTGGAACGCCGCACTGGCATCTCAAAATCCTCGGTACAAAGAATTCTGAAGCGTTATCAATACCACCCCTACCACATCCATCGAGTCCAAACACTTCTTCCAGCCGACTACGCACTCCGTGTCCAATTTTGCCGAAGAATGATACAGATGTGTAGACAAAACCCGAATTTTTTCAACGAAGTATTGTGGACTGACGAATCGGCTTGCAAAAGAGATGGATATCTTAATTTGCACAACATCCATAGTTGGCAGACAGAAAACCCACATGAAGAACGAGAAGATCGGTCCCAGCACCAATTTAAAATTAATTTGTGGAGTGGAATCCTTAATGGGCAAATTGTAGGACCGGTCGAGCTGCCTCCTATTCTTAATGGTAGAAATTATTTAGCATTTTTGCAAGAAGACTTGCCTGGTTTGTTGGAAGATGTGCCGTTGGAACTGAGACGTAAGATGTGGTTCCAACAAGATGGTTGCCCGGCACACTACGCTCGGCTAGTCCGCGAGCACCTCAGCGATACATTCCCCAGGAGATGGATTGGGCGATTAGGACCAATTTTATGGCCACCAAGATCACCGGATTTAAACCCACTTGATTTTTTTTATTGGGGGTGTTTAAAAGACAAAGTTTACGCCAAACCAATCCGCTCTGAAGCAGAATTGCGGCAACGAGTATTCGACGCAGCCCGTACCATATCGGAATTCAACTTATGAAGATTAAGCCGAAGTTTTATGAGGAGATGTTTGTTATGCATTAGGGTCCACGGAAGACAATTCGAATATTTACTGTGATACTTATTAACCTACTTAATGTTCAAATAAATCAATAAAAGACAAAACAGTTTTTTTTATTATCATCGACGTTTTATCCAGCAGTTTATTACTCTTTAGCCTCCAGATAAGAAGTTAACAGTTGGTATTTTAGCCAGGCACAATAATTCGATCAAATAACAGATGATCCATCGCTGTACGCAGCATTATTTGTACCACACAGTGACTGCTTTCGGAATTCCAGTTTTAAGTTCGTTGGATGGGTTATCGCTAATGTGATAAGAATGCCTCATGTTATCGCAGAAGGTACAAGTGTCATACCATTTCTAAATCTGCATAACATGCCTAATTTAGTATTTTTATTTGTTTGTTTCCTTTCTAATATTTTTTTTTCCATGGTAGGCGGTCAAAGTTGACATTCATGTTTATTTGATTATTTAAATCAGGATTAATCGATTTTTTTCAGCATTTTACATTAGTGATAGACGAAATAGCACTTTGCACTTCTGAATTAACTAAACAGCTATTAAAAGAAATAAAAAAAACTATTTTTAATAGCGTTTTAAGTCGATGCTGGTACTAAAAATGTAAAAAAACGGGAAATTTATCAAAATTCTGAATTTTGCTAATAACTCGAAAACGGTGCAACTTTTACTGGGGTCATGTTAGGCTGGTTATGTTCCTCTGGAGTTGACCTACCTCCGATTTCAGTGTGGCGTGGTACTTCTGGGACACCCTGTATAATAAAGCTGTAGGGGGTCGAAAGTCTGTACATGGAAGATATTCGAAAAAAAGTAGGCTGGGGATACTAAGAATCGTTAACAGAACACGTTCCAACAGTTTTTAGATTTTTTGTCTGTTTGTCTGTTTATTTGACCTCGCATCACGTGAAAACGGCTGAACAGATTTTGATGAAAACTTTACTAATCTGTCGAGAAAATGCCCGGCCAAGTTATAGGCTATAAAAATTCAACCCCTAGAAGGGGGGGTAGCCACTACACTCGATTAAGTTAAATTTGCACCTGAATCTTATGGCGCTACTTAGGAAGGAGGTGCAAACTTTTACAACAAATATGTGCTACGAGTATCGAGTACCCTGCTAAACTAACAGACATGGTGCTGAAATTAAGCAACCGAGAAATTTTTTTGCCAAATTAACTCTAAAGTTAGAAGAGGGGGGTACGGATATCAATTCAATTTCAATTGTGTTGATGTAATAATACAACGAAATTAAACGACAGTAAATTAATTGCCATACATTGCACAGTGCCATCTTTTGGGAAACTGAGTAAAAATTCAGTAATCAAGTAAACTAATAATTTTTAAGAAAAAAAAAACCGACTTCAATGCGGGTAGACCGGTGAAAGAATGATTATTGTTGATTTTTGATTTCATACAATTAAATTAAAAAGACAGCGTCCTACGCCTAATTATGTAGAAAAGGAGGTAACATGTTTTTTTGTCACTGCACCCACCTTGACACATTTCAGATTTGCCCTATGGTTGACTGGTAAGATACCCGCAATAGGGTATTCGACTGTATTTAAGATAAATTATTTCACACCATGCATGAAATAATGCACCAGATAATTATTAAAAAAACTAAATAGGATAGAAATATAAAAATGTGTCTTGAAAACCTAACTTCTTGACAAACATGCACAGAGAATAAATTGCCAAACGTGAACTATGCATCGTTGAAAAGTTCCATTCTGTTCATCATGAACAGTTCTACAAATGTTAATACATGATTTGTTTATGAAAATACAAAAATCACTATACGTATGCCTTTCACATTTGAAGAGTTCCCTCGATTCCTCATGGACCCCATCGTCAGAACTCGAACTTGACAAAAAATTGTCTTGAAAATCTAATTTACTTAACAAACACAGCGAAGAGGACAAATCGCCAAACGTGTACTGTGTATCGTTGAAGAGTTCCATTCTGATCATCATCAGCAGTTCCACTTCATCAAATGTCACTTTTTTAAATGTAAATGCTAGATTTATTAAAGAAAATACAAAAATCATTATATGTATGACTTTCATATTTGAAGAGGTCCCTCGATTCTCCTCCTTTTGAAATCTTGAAGTCGGTTAAGAATGAGTTTACTTACATAGTTAAGTAGTGGCAAAATCAACACACATTATATCAACACGCGTATAACTGCATATTAATTTAAAAAAATATTTTCTCCGTCATGAATTATACCTAATCGTAATTTTATCGTATCCATATTCATACATATCGCCTCTTTTAAGCACTTAATAATGACTACGAAGGTACCCATGAAAAAAAAAAATTCTCTGAAGTTTGCGGTGTAAATGTCAAACGAATTGGGACTCGCATTTTATACGCGTTAAAATGACATAAGAACTAAAAACTGAAAATGCCTTCCCGAAAAAAAGCGAACCTTTCACGAAAGTCTCGCAACGCATTGAGGTTACGAAACTATAGCGACGATCGTAATTTTAGGCGTAGCCACCACTACCAGGCTACCAGAGACGTTATGCAGGATCGTTCTATCCATTAAAAATCTCATTCGTAGCGTGTATGGAGACTTGAGCCATTCTTGGGTTTGTGAGAGATCCATACTCACGCCCATAGAGGAACGGTCGATGCTCACGCAGAAAAATGAGCAGGCGGAAATTGAAGGTGAACATGCAGTATATAATTCCATTAACACTGTCTTGGATGAAGGCAATGTCACAACATACCCGGTAGAGTTCCTTAGTTCCTTAGCTCATTGAGTGCTTCAGGACTCCCAGCACACACATTAACCCTGAAAGTTGGAGTTCCAATCATGCTTCTTCGGAATTTGTCGCCTCCGAAGTTATGCAACGGAACCCAGCTAAAAGTAGTGCAGCTGCAGCGAAACCTCATTGAGGTGCAGATCCTGACGGGGTGCGGCGCCGCAGAAGTCGTGTTCATCCCGCGCATCCCGCTCATCCTGAGCAGTTTCCCGTTCCACTTCAAGCGCCTACAGTTCTCCGTGAGCGTCTGCTTCGCCATGAACATCAACAAGTCGCAGAGGCAGACGCTGCGCGCCGCTGGCGTGGACCTGCGCACGGGCTGCTTCTCGCACGGGCAGCTCTACGTGGCGTGCTCGCGCGTTACCAGCTGTACGGAGCTATTCGTGCTGATGCCCGCCGGGGAGACTCGCAATGTGGTGTACAAATAAATATTGTAAAATGTCAATGTTATGTAAATATACTATTACATACCCACTTATTAGTATGTAACTGTAGATATAATTATATGTATACATTTAGTTGTGCATACATAAACATAACTGTAAACAAAATGTAAATACTCGGCCTCAAGTTTTTGATATCTACGAGTATTCTCCTTTCCTCTAATCCTACTTCTAACTAATAGGTATTACACCTAAATTTGATAGTGTTCGGAAGTATGGATTTCTATAGGTATATTTCTTACCTTTTCATGCTTAGACTGATTGGTCTGGAGCACCGATTTGGATGATATTTTCCATGGACATGATTTGGATAGGAGCAGTCAAGGACGTAAAAAAAATACAAAAGTGGAACTGTATTGTCCGATATACATCTACTACTTTATGTCGTTTAAATCACGTCAAAAATTTGAATAAGGACGAATTTGAAAAAAATAACAATTGATTTTGGAGTGTAGTTTTATTAAGTGGTAAAATATTTTATCTAGACTACAGTCCTCTAGCGTATCCATCTGTCAACTTTACTTCAAGTTCCACCTCCAGGGGAGAGGCAGAGAAATTAGCGGTGAATGAGCCGGTTACTGACACAGACCAAATACCACGCGGGCGGAGCCGCGGGCACAGCTAGTAAAAAATAAGCAGAAGAGTCCAATTATCTGATACATTATTTATAACAGTTTTAATACAAATATAAACCGAGATAAGCTTGTATACTGATATAAGATGGTCCTGGGTTCGAATCTTGGTAAGGGCATCAGCATAGATATTTGTTCCTGAGTCATGGGTATATGACAGTCCAAATCAAAAGGGATCTTATGGCGGTTGGCGCTTACGTCGCGGAGTACCGCATTAGTATTGGTTCACCGCTATTAATGGTGTAAGCGCCGACCGCCATAATAAATAAATAAATAAATTTATTTCGACCAACTTAGGATCATATTACATTTAAATTATTATATTAAAACGTAAGATTAAAGTTTAACTCAAACTAAATTAAATTAAGTCAAATATACTCATATTTTAACCTAGTCTAGAAGCCATAAGGTCCCTTTTAATTTGGAATGTCGCTTATCATCGTCTGAGTACCCGTAAGCCTTCTTGAGCTTACTGTGAGGCTTAGTCAATTTGTGTAAGATTAATATACTTAAATATAGTAATTTCGCAACATAGTTAACCGACATGATCCTGAATGTTATTTAATTCTTAGTATCTAACCTACGTGTCGCAGCTTCATAGACGCAATACGCTGCAATTTAGCAGGCCTACATCTACAACCTTCAAAGCAAATTGGGATTGTTTTATATGCGATTGACGCCTTACGCCAATATCTATCTGTGGCATTCTACGTCTCCAACGCATGGACCGATTTCGATGCGATTTTTTTTTCACGTGAAAGCGAGTTTCCTCGGTGGTTCTTAAAGAAATCGATCCAGCAGTTTGAAAATGATGTAAGGCATTTTTGGCATAGAATAATTTTTTTTGGCTTATTTATAGCGTAGAGATTTTTTTATTTAATAGTTATGTAGAATACAGATTGAAGAAAACAAAAAATGAAATGCGGCAATTTATTTAACTAAACATTCAAATAGCTGACACAATATCCATTGGCGTTCCGGAACCACTCCGGCACTTTCAACGACATGTGCTCCAAATGCTCTATCCCATGACAAAACATGCTTTTGGAAACCTCGGTGGATGTCACCGACGGGTCGGCCAGCCAACTCTCAACTTCATCATTTAAGCACAACTCCACTTTATACAGAATTTTGGTTAACAAGCTTGACTGTAAAACTATTTTATCTCCCTGAATATATTCCCCACTATTCCTTATCACTTGCAACTCCTTATCCATAATCCAGATTAAGATATACTGCTTTTTATTCGCTGATATAGTACACTCTAATACGAGTTTGCACATGATGGTGAATTGCAGTCCTAGGTTGAACTCTTTGGCCATTTTTTCGATAGTGAATATAAAATCTGTCGTACTAGAATGTGGTGCTTTGTGGGAGAATACAGGGGTTTCGTTTCCATTACGATTTAATTTTAATTCAGAGTTGAAAAGTTTGACAGTGTCTTTGATTTTCAGGCCCAACCAAGCCAAGCATCTATTGCAGTGGTATACTTCTCTTTTAGCATTAAACTTATTCGTTTTTTTCTGATAAAAGCTTATTGTTTATGATGAAAAAGGTCAGTCTGTGTAAGAAATCATTTTTGTTTGGTTTCATAGCTATTTCTGTAGGTTCACCACCATGGCAGTGTCCGTGGCAAAACCACTCTGACATGTCAATATTTGTTGAAGGCAACTCCAAAATTCTATCAAATTTTATCACATTATCCGATATAACATTGGAACAATTGCCGCATAGAATCATGACCTCATCTTTGGATTCTAAATTAACTTTTAATTCTTGCGTTTTTACATTGGTTTCCACATTATTACTAGTTAGAATTTCATTGTAAAAATTCCCGCCACTTTTAGGTTCGGTTAAGATTCGAAAAGATATATTATTCTTATCTATTTTGAGACATGACATGGAATTTGGTATAATTTGGCAGAATTCTTGTATCGGTATAACCGCTGTGACTTCATCATCATCGGAGTAGCAATCTGAAAGACTTTCTATGGACGACAGACTGTCACGTCTCTTAGAATCATCATAATAATTCAATACAATACAGTTGGATTGTATGCTTATCTTCAAATTGCAATTTTTCTTAAAATCAACTCCTGTAGTAATATAAACGTTGCAACTTCGCAACCTAGAGCGCAGCTCCATGAAAACACTTTTTATCAACATCTTCGCTTATTCTATTACAAAAATATCTTATTTATCAATTAGCTCAATATTCTCAATTCTCTGTACATGACCGTTAGTTTCATAAACTTTGAAGAGGTTATCCATTTCTCGAATGGTGAAAGGTAGCGTGGCTCTCATGTAGTATGTGCCCATCATTTCGATGTTGTCGATGACGGAGTCGAGGAGATGGGACTTCTCGGCATGTATGCCGGGCGCCTCGTGGCGCAAGTACGTGAAATGGATATGCAGGTGGTAGAAGGACGGTTGGTAATGCAAGTAGATACGCAGTTGGCTGCCTTTTACGTTGTACTTCTGCAGAATTGCTTTCTGAAAAAATAAATGTTTATTTTTTAATAAATGTGCTACATTACACCTGACTCAAAGTGATCAATACGGGTAAGTGTGGTGTGCGTAGCCTTCATACGGGGCCTGTTTATAAATTGATTAGTCAAAGTCAAAATATTCTTTATTCAAATAGGCTTAGCAACAATCACTTTTATTGTCAAATTTTACAAATATCATCTGAATCTAAATATCAGAGCAATTTATTGATGCAGTTATTATTGTTCTTAAAAAACATTGAATGAATATAGATATGTCAAACTTAATAATAAGAATTTTACAAAAGGATCGTCAAACACCAAAATTGTATAAAAATCTAGAAACTTTGTAGAATAAAATATAAAATATAAATGTCTTGGATCCGATCTCCCTAAGACTGGCGACTGGTTTGCGACTCGGGGTTTCGGTATGTACGCCACATATATGCTCTTGTGGCACGGACGTGGACCGACTGGGACACCACGGATTATCTTGTCAAAAAAGTGCAGGTCGTTTTTCAAGACATGCGTCGTCGCTTAATGACATAATTCGTCGATCTCTTGCCACCATCAATGTGCCTGCTCTTCTTGAGCCAACTGGCATTATCAGGGATGATGGCAAGAGGCCTGATGGGGTGTCCTTGGTTCCTTGGGGCTTGGGACGGATGTTAGTGTGGGATGCTACCTGCGTAGACACACTGGCACCGTCCCACCTCCAACGGACTAATGTAAAAGCGGGCGCAGCGGCGGAAAGCGCCGAAATTTTGAAACGTAATAAATATAAGAGCCTCGGTAGAGAGTACCATTTTGTACCTTTTGGCGTTGAAACTCTAGGTCCATGGGGTCCCAGCGCGCACAAGTTTTTTGGAGAAATCGCGAAACGTCTGTTTGACGTAACTGGTGACCGAAGAGCTGGCGGCTTCCTCGCACAACGTATCAGTATTGCGATACAACGAGGAAATGCCGCCAGCATCCTTGGTACAATACCTCAAGGGCCTATTTTAGATATAAGCTAGTTATAGTAATCATCTGTATATATCCATTATGTATATTGTTATTGTCAATAAATAGATGATGAAAAAAAAATGTCAAAAAATACAGATTACCTAATATACGCGTACGTCACATTACGCTATGAAATAAATTTACACTAGGGGGTTCTGGAAAGAACCTTCTTGTTTGTATTCATAGTTTTATGTTATTATTTGACGACCAGTTTGGCCGAGTGGGTAGTGACCCCGCCTATCAAGCCGATGGTCCCGGGTTCAAATCCTGGTAAGGGCATTTATTCGTGTTTTCTATGTATTTAAGTATTTATAAATATTTATATATTATATATATAGTTGTCTAAGTACCCTCAACACAAGCCTTATTGAGCTTACTGTGGGACTTAGTCAATTTGTGTAATAATGTCCTATAATATTTATTTATTTATTCTGACATTTCAGCCGGGGGACAATAGTAGCATAGGTAGTTTGTTAGTAGATAACCCATTACGAATATATAACTGCCGTAAAAATATGTTTGGTTGTTTTAAATACTATAAAACAAGAGTTTAAGCATGACCCACAAGAAAAGTAACTATGACAAGTGAGAAGAAAAAGTTGTCTCACCCAAATAAAAATAAAATAGGTACTAGATAGAAAAACGCTGGTGGCCTAGCGGTAAGAGCGTGCAACTTGCAATCCGAGGGTCACGGTTTCAAACCCCGGCGCGTACCAAAGAATTTTTTGGAACTAAGTAAGAAATATCATTTGATATTTACCAGTCGCTTTTCGGTGAAGGAAAACATCGTGAGGAAATCAGACTAATCCAAATAAGGCTTAGTTTACCCTTTCCGGTTCCGGTGCTCTAACAGTGAAGTCTAGTGTCAGTGCTCTCCGTAAAAAAATAATTGCATCCTCTGTGTAAACAAGGCAAAAACCACCAAACTACAAACAATAACTCTTAGGAAGTCCTCAGAAAAGAAACCAAGTGAAAATATCAGTGTGATACGCAAAGTTTACGATTAAAACCTAAAAAGGAAAATTATAGAACATAACCTCAAAACTAAAACGTCAAATTTGACATAACATAAACCGGAGGTCAAGTCGGGCGGAGACCAGTGTTGTCAGAGCAAAATAAATAATTTACGTTCCGTTTCATCCCAACAATAAACGTTTTGTTACTGCAAAGAAACCAACATGCAAAGCAGCATGGAAGAGCAGATTAATTTGTTATGGAACAAAATGAAGGAAGAATTCCAAAAACAAACTGATGCAATAAATCAAACGGTTCAAAATACAATCACAACAACAATTGAGGCCAAGTTAACAACAATTACAGAGGAAACTGAGAAACTGAAAGCCGAAAACACAATACTGAAATCTAAAATAAAGAACCTAGAAGCAATATCGAAAAAGAATAATGTTATTATTCATGGAATAGAAGAAAAAGAAAACAATAACACCGAACTTTTGACATCGGTTTTGGAAGCACTGAACAGCTCGGACAATAAACAGAAAGGCACCGAGTGGGACAAGTGGGAAGTTAGTAAAGTTGAAAGGTTAGGAAAAAAGACTGAGAAAAAACACAGACCAATAAAAATAACCCTAACATTGGAATGGCGAAAGATCGAATTACTCAGAAATAGAAAATCATACCCAAAAAACTTAAAGATAACTGAAGATTTTACAAAAGAAATTCTGGAAGAAAGAAAGGCACTTATACCAAAATTGATAGAAGCGCGAGAGGCAGGAAAATATGCTATCCTGAAACAAGACAAACTTATAATAAAAGAAAAAATGAACATCAAACGGAGAAAAGAAAAAGGTTACCATCGTCACCTCCCTCAACACCTCCAAACAACTTTAATAATCCCGAGAAGCAAGACAAAATCAATCAGCCTGCCAAACAAACCAAAATCACTCATGCATTCCACTCACAGTCAAAAAACTAATAAACCCCGGCCACCGGAAAACAATAAAACCAAATATTAATACAAAACTATCAAACAAACAAAACAAAACAACATTCCCCAAGACGGCTGGTCCCCGAGGGGATAACGACCAATACCCCCTAACTCTGAACAAAGAAAATCAAGCAAAACAAAAAACCAGTAAAGACAACTTTCTACATGTGTGTACATTAAATACCAGAACACTTCGAACTCCTGAAAGTCTAAACGAGCTAGAACTAGCATTATCACACATAAAATGGGACATTGTGGGCCTTAGTGAAGTTAGACGACTCGGAGAAAATATAGAGGATCATGGCAGCTTTCTTATGTACTATAAAGGAGTAACACCCGGCCAATATGGCACAGGATTTTTAGTAAAACCAGAACTGAAACCCTACATAGAGGAATTTATTGGAATATCGGAACGTATAGTAATACTCAACATAAAACTGCCACATAGGAAACAAAAAGAAATATGGTCCATCATACAAGTCTATTCACCAACCGAATTATCGAAAAAAATAGAAATAGAATCCTTCTACTCTTCGCTAACAGATGCAATTAAAACTTATGGACACAAGAACTTAATAGTGATGGGTGATTACAACGCAAGAATTGGGAGCAGAGGCATAGGAGAAGAACTAGTAATGGGACCATACTGTTCTGGCAAGCGCACACGAAATGGTGGAAAACTTATCCAACTAGCATATGAAAACAACATGAAAATACTCAACAGCGTATACAAACAAAGAAATAACAACAGATGGACTTGGATATCTCCAGATGGTCTCCACAAGAACGAGATAGACTATATTCTCACTACCAAACCTAAAATGTTTCATGACTGCAGAGTAATAAATAATTTAAACTTTAACACCAACCACAGGATGGTAAGGGCTAAACTTCATTTTACAACTTCTAAGAAAGACAGACCCTTCATATTGAAACCAACTACCACACTTATAGAAAATAGCCAAAACTTAAAAGAAAACCTTGAAAATTTTACAAGACTCACAGGACACCTAGATACCCAAAATAAATATGACAAATTTGAGGAACTCCTACACACGAAGGAAAGCAGAAAACCTAAAATAAAATATAACTCTGCGAAATGGCTTACAAGGGAAACCAAGGAGCTACTAAAAATTAGAACTGAACTAATATCTCTACCTGGGAAGACGAAACAAGACAGACAAAATATTTCTAAAATCAGTAACAAAATAAAGGTAAACATGAGAAAAGACCGACAAAGACACAGGCTGGCACTTCTGGAAAATTGCATTGAAAGAACAGGCGGGACTAAAAAAGTGAAAAAACAGTTATTGGAAAAAATAGACTGGATACCCAATATCTCAGATAAAACAGGAAAATGCAAAAACCAGTCGTCCAGAAATTATCTCTATAGCGACATCTTTTTTCAGAGATTTATACATAAGGAAGGATAGCAACCACCCCACAGACATAACAGGTGGAAGCGTGGTGCCAGACATATTACCTGCAGAAGTGGAAAAAGCAATAAAAACACAAAGAAGAGATAAAGCCCCCGGAGCGGATGGTATTAGCAACGAATTTCTGACTGTTAACATAGATATCCTTGTACCACCTCTCACCAACATATTCAATGATGTGCTACATAGTGAAAATATCCCCAATCAATGGACTACTTCGACAATCACACTACTACACAAAAAAGGTGACAAAAACAACATTAACAACTACCGCCCTATTAGCCTGATGTCAAATATATACAAAATCTTCACCAAAATTATCCTCAATAGAATGACCAAGATCCTAGACGAAAGTCAGCCGAGGGAACAAGCAGGATTTAGGAGCGGATATTCAACCCTGGACCATATATATGTAGTTAAACAACTCTTTGAAAAAGCAAAGGAATTCAATATCACCCTTTACTGCTGTTTTGTGGATTATAGCAAAGCCTTCGACTCACTTAAACATGACAAAATCTGGCAAGCCCTAATAAACCAAGGAGTTGAAATCAAGTACACCAGAATCCTAAAAAACGTCTATGAAAACAGCAAGGCCAAAATTAAGTTGGACAGAGAGGGCGAAGAAATTAAAATAGGAAGAGGAGTTCGTCAAGGCGATCCAGTGTCACCAAAACTCTTCACGGCTGTCCTAGAAGAGGTATTCCGTAAATTAAATTGGGATGAATGCGGATTATCAATCAATGGCGAAAACCTCTCTCATTTAAGATTTGCAGATGATCTGATAATAATCTCACCATCCAAAGACAAACTGAACAAAATGATATGTGACCTAGACACAGAAAGCCAAAAAGTAGGGTTGTGTATGAACACTCTGAAGACCAAAGCCAGGACCAACGGAAAACAAGAACCCATTTACGTCAATAACCACAGGATCGAATATGTAAACGAATACTTATACCTAGGTCAAATTATATCCCCACACGACTTGACTACGAAAGAACTAGACAGACGTATTGGAAACGGGTGGAAGCAATATTGGAACCTGAAAGAAGTTATGAAAAATAAGGAAATGAGTATGACCATAAAAAGGAAATTGTTTGATACCTGTATACTTCCAGTTCTAACTTATGGTTGCCAAACATGGGCACTTAACAAATCCCACTACAAAAAGTTAGAAATTTGTCAAAACGCTATGGAGAGAAGTATGATGGGTAAGCGACTATCTGATAAAGTTAGAAATATAGATATAAAGAAATGTACTAAAACAAAAGATATTACTACAACAATTAAGAAGTTAAAATGGAAATGGGCAGGTCACACAATTAGAGGGAGAGAAAAGTGGTCTAAAGCAATAATGTACTGGTTTACTAGAGACAAAAAGAGGAAGCGTGGCAGGCCAACAAGAAGATGGGAAGATGAGATTAAGAGTGCAGCAGGAGGTTGCTGGACTACAATAGCAAGGGATAGGGATAAATGGAAAGAGTTAGGGGAGGCCTTTGCCTACAAAAGGCATACAGATGGATAATAGATATATATATATATGTTAACAACAAAATGTACTTACAAAATACTTGTCTGAAATAAAGGCTATTTCATTTCATTTCATTTCATTACCCTCTGGGTTGGAAGGTCAGATGGCAGTCAATTTCGTAAAAACTAGTGCCTACGCCAATTCTCGGGATTAGTTGCCCCCGGGGTCTCACGAGTCGTGGAGAAGAATAGATAGATAGAACATACCTTTCCCTCGTCCCTGATTCTCTTCAGTAGCGGTAGGTGACTAGCGTCCAAATCTCTAATAGACTTGATGCCTTTCTGCCTGACTATTGCTAGCAAATACAGGGTCTCCTTGGTCAGACCATCCCACTTCAGATCCGGGAGCAACACAAAACCTTCTCTTTCACACTTATTGTCGTAAACTATCCTATCTGCTTCACTTTTGCCTTCTAGTATGTTGTAGACCCACTGAAATGAAGAAAATAAGTAAGTAAGAGCACAATATTTTAAAATTATTGTACTGTGTGTCAGCAATCTGCAAAATTTCAGCTGCACTTTTGCAGCTGGATGTACATCTAGCTGCAGAAGTGCATACCCACTTGAGGTCATTCATCATTAGCCGGGTCCACACAGAGCGAGCATACGCGCGAGGCAATTTCCTCACGCCCAAACCGGCCAGTGTAGACGTGCCTCGGCCGAGGCGGCGCACTCGGGCGAGGAAAACGCACGCGCCGCCTATTTAGAGAACTTAGGGAACAAATCAAATTATTTTGATTTGTTTTTATAAGTAGTGGCCAGACAGTCTAGAGATCCAGGGTGTTAGCCATGTAATGTATGGTGGTTTGAATCGGGTCCTTGAGTGTTTGATCACTTTTTCATTAGAAGGCTTTCGGATATAACGATGATGAAGGTACCAATGTCATTCTGTTCGCGGATTTACATTCGCGGCTCGTCTCTTATCTCGGCCACAGCTCGTGAGCTCCTCAAGCTAATGTACACACAGTTTTAAAGTTTCTTAAACCTAGGTTACACCAGAACCCTCCTTGGAGGTGTAGGCCTCTTCCAGCTGTCTCCATTTGATGCGATCTTGGGCCACCCATATCCAGTTGGCCCCTGCTACTTTTACCAAGTCATCTTTCCATCGTGCTAAAGGCCGGCTCCTTTTTCTCTTTCCATCTGGACCTCTCCAGGCTGTCGATCGCATGGTCCATCTATCACCCTGGAGCCTATAACCGAATGAAAAACCGAACGCGAATGTAAACACAAACCGCGCGTCCCCCGCGAGCCCCTTTTGACTCGTGCCCAAAAAACCGCTCCGGCCCGCGAGCCCGGCCGAGCCGAGCCACGAGCCCACCATTAACATACGCGTCTGGTGGCTCGGCTCGCCACCGCACGCGAATGTAAATGCGCCATGTCCTTATATCCGGAAGTCTTATATGCAATTGTATAGAGATAAAGATATGAATGTAAAATTTAACTCCCAAACGTATGTTCGCTTCGAACTAGTGTTCACGCTACATCCCTACCTAGCCAACATCTTCCTGTAAACAAAAGGTCACTACAGTTGTGAAGAATGTAAAAAAAAGATAAGAAAGTAAAGCTCTTTGAACTTTGATGACGACTCTCGAAATATCAGCAAGGGATTTCTAAGAATATGCATAATTTCTATAATATTATAAATGGTTCATTAAAAATGCTACACCGGAATTCGGCATTACACCCCGAAGTCGCTATATCCACATGAAACTTTTACTAAAGTATACCTTAAATTCATATGGGACTTGGATTTAACATCGCTATCTGAATCTAATGGTAGGAAAATTTGCTGGCTATGGATGAGGTCTTGCTGACTCAGTTGGCAGAGCGCTGGAGTATTGATCCAGAGGCCATGAGTACAAGTCTAACCCAAGCCAGTAATTTTTCCACTTTTAAATTTATTCTAAGCTTAGTGCATTTATGTTTTTAACTGTTAGTTTACCTGTAAATTAAATTGCTCTTTCTCCAAATGTGGCAGAGTTAGTTTCTCGTACAACTCTGGGGTTTCCAGCACAATGTGAACTTCTTGTTGGCTAAACTTTGCAATATGCTTCTCGGTGGCAGGATATATGATGTTGGTCTTCACTCCTGG